>NW_024496969.1:0-678 GCF_017590055.1 Onychostruthus taczanowskii
CCTCTTCCTTGCAATGATTCCTTCCATCGCTTCTTTTATTCCACTCTCCTTTGTCGTTATTCCTTTTTCTTCTCCCTTTTTATCTTCTTTTTTTAGAATTTGCTTTTTCTTTCTCTCCTTGTTGTGCAGTCGTCCCCTCCCGCGGTCTGTTGCTGCCTTCCTTGTATCTTCTGTTGGTTTTTTATTCCTTAAGGAAATGTTTATAAAATAGCTACACCATCACGTCATGAACCACAGACATGTCCTTTAGCAAAAGGGCACTCCCCTTCCACCTCTCATTCCTCATGACAGGGAACAGCCTTCTTGCTTTCCTCCACTTCCATGCACCTGCAGCTTCCTCTCCCTTCAGGACCCAACCCACGTTTGGAGCCTTCAGTCATCTCCAGGACCCCAGAAATAAATCCACAAAGCAATCATATAGTAAAGAACAGCTTTGTTACATCAGAGAAGAGTCCACCCATGCAGACATCTAATACAAAAAAGGCTCCAGAGTCCAAGTGACCCAAGGGAGTCTCTCATACACAAAATCAAACCCATTCGAGTCCAGCATGACAATACACCAAGAACACTGCAAAACAAGCATGATGACACCACATTCCTCCTTTACCTGGATGGAGAACAATTCTGCCTGGCTCATTTTTCACCTGCAGAGCTATTACAAAATTCACCACGCCATTG
>NW_024496969.1:2095-4338 GCF_017590055.1 Onychostruthus taczanowskii
TTCTGTGATTAGAGCTGTGACAGCTCTGATCCCAGTACACACAGATTTATTTCTTCAAGAGAACACAAAAAGTGCCAAAGCACAAGAGCACTCACAGAGTGTCAACCATGAGGGACAACTTGCACTGCATGAACTGGGTAAATCATGAAGGTTTTGGGAAGTTCTTGCAGATATCAGAACGATCCACATGTGACATCAGGATGCACCATCTCTACTGAGGCCACTTCTGCAGTGCACAGGTTAAGGAACTCCAGCACATAAAGATTACAATCACATGTAATAAAATAAATCCTTGTAAATCCCACCTGAGGAGGAGCAAGGAAAGATCATGGCAAAATCTACAGCTGTAGAGACTACTACAAAAGCCCACTACTACACAAGGACAGCAAGTTGAAGCATTCCCCTCCCACAACAACTTGAAACACTGAAACAGAAAAAGTTGTTTCTTCAGACAACATTCAGCACTCTCCATCTCACCAGCTCTTGCTCTCGCTGGCCGGGGGTCTCTGTACACATCACAAACAGGACGGGGCTGCTGGGGAACGCCTCTCGAGCTGTTGTATTTTCCAGCATCAAAAGTTGTTTCTTCAGACAACATTCAGCACTCTCCATCTCACCAGCTCTTGCTCTCGCTGGCCGGGGGTCTCTGTACACATCACAAACAGGACGGGGCTGCTGGGGAACGCCTCTCGAGCTGTTGTATTTTCCAGCATCAGTCTCATTACATGGCTATGACAATGGGAAGATGCCAGCAGCTCACACCCCCGGCAGCAGACAAAGAACTTAATGTTACAACTCACTTGAAAAGTTTTTTGACCAATCACACAAAGCAAAAGCATATTGACAGTAGTTCTATCCAACCACTATAAGCACATGTAAGTTTGGTTACAACAATGTTTGCTTACCTTTAATACAATACCTGCTTGGAAACTTTAACACACATTGCACAGAGCTCCATTATTAACCTCAGAACTTCCTAATATCTCGTCAGATAAACTTTTCTGTAGCTTAGGGAGTTATTCTAGACAAGTGTTATTGCACAGACTATTGATCTATTTGTCCTTACTTTTCTACTTCTTATAGAATTTTTCTGCTGACAAATTTTATCACTACTGCTGAGCTCTAATCACAGCTCTGTTGTCTCTGAGGCCTGCCTTTTGCAGCTTTCCCAAAGCCCTCTGGTTTTAAGGATTCCCACACTTTCCAACTCGTGGCCTCCACCAGGCAGGCAGCAGCAGCACAGACAGTCCCTGCTGGGGAGACCCGAAACTGCAAGGGACACCGTGGGCATTTCAGTTTGACACTCTCATCTCATTCTCAGCAGGGCCTCCCACTCCAGACCCTGAGGAAGTAGGAAAGTGTAGCCATGATATTAAGAAAATCCTTTGCTGGGATTTTTCCTCTCCTGAGAAGCTAAGGAGCCTCAGGAGAGAAAGGTAAACAATTACTATCTGTTGCTGTGGAATGCAACAGATGCATCCGTGATTGGTCCATGTGGATTGTTTTCCATTGATGACCAATCACAGCTACCTGTGCCAAGGCTGTGAGCAGTCACAGGATTTTTGTTATTCTATTCTGTTCTGTTCTTGTTGTAGCCTTCTGATCTTTCTGTTCTTTTAGTATAGTCTTAATGTAGCATTTTAATATAATATCTAACATAATAAATTAGCCTTCTGAAATGGAGTCAAGCCTCGTGTCTCCAAACACGGAGAGGAATCATCAACAGGAAAGCATCCTCAACAAGAACACTCTGCTCCCATCCTGTCTCACCCTTTCCTGTACACATCCTTCACTCCCCCACTCTGAGACGTGTTCTGAAGAGAAATATAGAACCTCATGATATTTCCTTATGACACAATCCATGGTGTCCCCAAGCATTTTCCCTTTCCCCACACAAGTCTTTCTGCTGCTCAAGGTCACCCTTCCCAGCAGACAAGGGCCAGGCCCTACTCCATACCACAGATCACAGTTTCCTTTCCTAACACAAGGTTCATCACGACCGTGGCTTATCCTACCCAGCAATGACACCCCATAAAAATCCATGTTGATGATGGTATCACCAATACAGTGCATAAGAGATGCTCTGCTGCTGACACCACAAGTTTTGTAATGCTTCCTTACGGGGAATACAATTCTCAGTGTTGATGCTGGAACCTCTAAACAGTAATAGCATTGATTTTGTGCTTCAAGGAAAAAAAACTGTGGCAAGAGCACTATTCTAATACCTGATACTGCCTGTGTTG
>NW_024496969.1:4837-5380 GCF_017590055.1 Onychostruthus taczanowskii
GACCCACCCCAGAAAGAGCTGGGGCTTCCAGCAAGCTCTCCGTGACAGATGCAAATGTGCCATTGTCATTCTCAAGGACCCGCTAAGCACCCAAGATCGCTAAGCCTTGGGAACTCAGCCCGCCTTCAAACAGCAGCTTCCCAAGAGGGCGGATGAAAGGGAGCAGAGAAGGGAATGAAGGCAGGACCACTGACCGTGTCGAGGAGAGCGGAGGGCTCCGGCTGCGTGTCCTTGGGCGCGGGGCCGGGCGGCGGCGGCGGAGGGAAGTTGGGGCTGAAAACCATGAGGTCGCTCTTGGCGGCGCCGTCCGCCACGCACAGGCTGCGGCTGTGGCGCTGCGAGTACGACCAGCTGCCCACTTCGCTGGCGCACACGAGCGTCGTGGGGCCGGGCCCCGAGAGCACGGCCGCCCGCGGCGCCCAGCGCGACGCCCCGTACAGCACCACGGCCAGCAGGAACAGGCTGGACACGGCGCAGATGGCCACCACCAGCCACACGTTGGTGGCCGCGCTCGCCGCCCCGGGCCCCAGCTCCACGCCCACG
>NW_024496970.1:0-222 GCF_017590055.1 Onychostruthus taczanowskii
CAAGAATTCTGAGCTTGGTTCAGCAAATCACTGAAGTGTACACACAACATAAGAAAATACATCACCCTTTTTATGAGGTAATTACTAGGTTTTGATATATATAATATTATATAATCTTGTACAAACTTCAGCTACAACCAGTGACATTTTCCTATCACTAAGGTTATAAGAAGATTAAACTGTTAATATGCACATGAGTTATGTGTGCAGTGTGTGTGAGCA
>NW_024496971.1:0-222 GCF_017590055.1 Onychostruthus taczanowskii
CCCCCCCCATTGGAGCCACGCCTCCTTTAGGCAAACCACGCCCACATAGCCACGCCCCCCTCCGCACCCACCAATGGGGAGGCCGCTCCCCCCGCGCGCTGCGCTGCCATTGGTCGCCGCCGCTCCGGTCCCGGTGCCAAAAAGGGGCAGCGGCGGCTCCGCGCGCTCCGCGCCCGCGGCGGCGGCGGCTCCGGGACCCCCGGCACCGGCACCCCCCCCCCC
>NW_024496972.1:0-222 GCF_017590055.1 Onychostruthus taczanowskii
CGGGGGAGGGGCGGCCCCGGCCGCACCTGCCCAGGTGAGCCCCGCCCCGGCCCCGCCCGCCGGCCCCGCCCCCAAGAAGGAGATCAGCGACATCGCGGCGGCGGCCGAGAGCCTGCAGCCCAAGGGGTACACGCTGGCCACGACGCAGGTGAGCGCACCTGGGCACACCTGGGGGGGTAACATACACCTGAGAGACTCCTGGGCACACCTGAGATACACCTG
>NW_024496973.1:0-222 GCF_017590055.1 Onychostruthus taczanowskii
TTTTTCAAATGAATATCTGAAATGCCAAACAAGGAGAAAAATTGAACTGGCATTGTCTCCATCACTTCTGAGCCATTTTCCCCCACTCATTTAGTTTATTAGGAATGTAATGTGAGGGGTTCCTCCTGGCTCCTGAGCCTGCACAGCCCTCCCACCCTCCCTGTCCCAGCCTCACAGCCCCACCAGGGCATGAGGGAACCTTTATGGGCTGAGGGAGTTTTG
>NW_024496974.1:0-222 GCF_017590055.1 Onychostruthus taczanowskii
CCATTCCAGCCCCATGGACCCTCACCCAACCTTACAGCTCCTATCCCAGCCCCACAGATCCATATCCCAAACCATGGATCATTAAATAATCCATCCCAGCCTAATGGACCCTCATTTCAGCCCCTTGGAGCCCTGTGAATCCACAGTGGAGACCTACAGTTCCCATCCCAGCCCCACAAATCCTCATCAAAGCCATACAGTTCCCATTCCAGCCCCATGGAT
>NW_024496975.1:0-222 GCF_017590055.1 Onychostruthus taczanowskii
TGGTTTTGCTTTCAAACCAGAACAGGATGGTCAGCTCTTAGAAAGGCACTTGGATGTTTGGCTTGAAACCATGGAGACAATGACTGTTGCAAATGAAAGTAGAGATAGTCCTGCAAAACAGAGAAAGCATAGCTACATTGTGAGGAGTCAATTTAATCTTGATTTCTGTCTCAGTACTGCTTGTGAGAGGTTTGAGAGGGAGAGGTTGCACATGTGCCACTT
>NW_024496976.1:0-222 GCF_017590055.1 Onychostruthus taczanowskii
TCTGGATTTGTTCCAATGGGTTCACATCTTTCACGTCTTGGGATTACCAGACCATGATAGTTCAGTTTAAGCAACCCACTTGAGTCTATCTCTTTCTTACTTTCTCTTTTCCATGTGGAGTACTCCAGTATTCAAAGAGGTTTATGGAAATCACAGTTTATGCGAACTTAATAATTTGCATTGTAAATTCTATTTCTGGAACTGAGCAGTTACATTTCACAA
>NW_024496977.1:0-222 GCF_017590055.1 Onychostruthus taczanowskii
TTGATTCCAAAGAAAATTGGGAGCCTGCAGAGGAATAAAAGCCAAGTTAAAAATGATCCTAACCACCAGCAGTACACTATCTTTTGGCAGTATTCTCCAATCATACACAAATTTGTTACCAAAATTGGGACATTAAGCTTTGGAAGTCTGTTCAGGAGCAATAGAGCAAAGCAACAACTTCAAGATGCTTTGGATAATCTGTAATGGTCAGAGGCACCTGAA
>NW_024496978.1:0-222 GCF_017590055.1 Onychostruthus taczanowskii
TTAAAGGGGATTTTGGGGGTTTAAAGAGGATTTTGGGGGGTCTCAGAGTGGTTTGAGGTGGGCTGAGAAAAATTTAGGGCATCTCGAGGGGGTCTCAGTGGGGTTTTGGGGGGGTCTCGGGGGGAATTTTGGGGAATTCCAGCGGATTTGGGGAGGGGGCGACGTCTGGAAGGTGCCAATGTCCTGTGGGGGGGGGAGGGATCGGGCTGGAGGAGACCCCCC
>NW_024496979.1:0-222 GCF_017590055.1 Onychostruthus taczanowskii
GGGGTCGGGATTTTGGGGTGGGGGCTGCACCCCCAAATCCTCACCGCAGGGTTTTGGGGAGGGGGCTGCACCCCCAAACCCCCAGGCCGGAGTTTTGGGGAGGGGGCTACGCCTTGGCCCCCCCCGGGACCCCCTGAGCCGCCGTCAGCTGCTGCAGCTTCTGCGTCATCATCTCCAGCACGGCTGGGGGGAGCGGGTCAGGGGGCACCCCAAAAACGGGGG
>NW_024496980.1:0-5210 GCF_017590055.1 Onychostruthus taczanowskii
AATGGCAGTTTGCTGGGTGAAAATGGCATTTTTCATCAAAAAAATGCAATATTTTGGGAAAAAAAATAATCAAAATTGCAATATTTGATGAAAAAATGTTAAAAAATGGGAATATTTCCTGAAAAATCCCCAAAGAATGGGGGGTGGAACGGGGGTTTTTGTGAAAAAAAAATGGATTTTTCTGGGTGAAAATGATGGTTTATAATAAAAAAAATCCAATATTTTGGAAAAAAAAAATTTAAAAATGGCAATATTTGATGAAAAAATAATTAAAAATTGCAATAATTTCCTGAAAAATCCCCAAAAAATGGGGGGTGGAACGGGGGTTTTTGTGAAAAAAAAATGGATTTTTGTGGGTGAAAATGGCTTTTTTCGCCAAAATGGCAGATTGCTGGGTGAAAATGGCTTTTTTCACCAAAAAATTGCAATGTTTTGGGAAAAAATAATTAAAAAATGCAATGTTTGATGAAAAAGTAATTAAAAATTGCAATAATTTCTGGAAAAAATCCCCAAAAAATGGGGGTTAAAATGGGGATTTTTGTCAGAAAAATGAGAGTTTTGCTGGAAAAAATAGTGGTTTTATTTAAAAAATTTAATTTTTCAGCCAAAAAAAGAGATTTTTTTCACTAAAAACGTGGAGTTTTTTTTAAAAATGTGAGGATTTTTTTTAAAAAAACAAATTTTTCATTTAAAAATTAAGATTTTCCATGGGAAAAATGTCATTTTTTTACCCAAAAAAAGGGATTTTTTTGGCTAGAAATGTGGGGGTTTCCAGCAGTGGTTGTTTTTTGGTGTGTTTGGTGTTTGAATTTTGGTGGTTTTGTGTTTTTGGGGTGTTTGGAGTTTGAATTTTGGTGTGTTTGGTGATTTTGGTGTGTTTGGTGTTTGAATTTTGGTGTGTTTGGTGATTTTGGTATTTTTGGTGTTTGAATTTTGGTGGTTTTGGTGTGTTTGGCGTTTTTGGGGTGTTTGGAGTTTGAATTTTGGTGGTTTTGGTGCTTTTGGTGTTTGAATTTTGGTGCTTTTGGTGTTTGAATTTTGGTGCTTTTGGTGCTTTTGGTGTTTTTGGGGTGTTTGGTGTTTGAATTTTGGTGCTTTTGGTGCTTTTGGTGTTTTTGGGGTGTTTGGCGTTTGAATTTTGGTGCTTTTGGTGCTTTTGGTGTTTTTGGGGTGTTTGGTGTTTGAATTTTGGTGCTTTTGGTGCTTTTGGTGTTTTTGGGGTGTTTGGAGTTTGAATTTTGGTGTTTTTGTTGTTTTTGGAGTTTGAATTTTGGTGTTTTTGTTGTTTTTGGAGTTTGAATTTTGGTGTTTTTGTTGTTTTTGGAGTTTGAATTTTGGTGTTTTTGTTGTTTTTGGAGTTTGAATTTTGGTGTTTTTGTTGTTTTTGGAGTTTGAATTTTGGTGTTTTGCTGTTTTTGGGGTGTTTGGTGTTTGAATTTTGGTGTTTTTGGTGTTTGAATTTTGGTGTTTTTGGTGTTTTTGGGGTGTTTGGAGTTTGAATTTTGGTGTTTTTGGGGTGTTTGGAGTTTGAATTGTGCTGTTTTTGGAGTTTTTGGTGTGTTTGGAGTTTGAATTTTGGTGGTTTTGGTGTTTTTGGTGTTTGAATTTTGCTGTTTTTTGTGTTTTTGCTGTTTTTGGTGTTTGAATTTTGCTGTTTTTTGTGGTTTTGTTGTTTTTGGAGTTTGAATTTTGCTGTTTTTGCTGTTTTTGGAGTTTGAATTTTGCTGTTTTTGTGTTTTTGATGTTTGAATTTTGGCATTTTTGTGTTTTTGGGTGGCAGAACACGATCGACACGCTGAACATGCAGGTGGATCAGTTCGAGAGCGAGGTGGAGTCGCTGTCGGTGCAGACGCGCAAGAAGAAGGGGGACAAGGATGTGAGTGCACAAACACCCAAAATCCACCCAAAATCCACCCAAAATTCATCCGAATCCACCCAAAATTCACCCAAATCCACCCAAAATTCATCCAAATCCACCCAAATCCACCCAAAATTCACACAAAATTCACGCAAATCCACCCAAAATTCACCCAGAATTCACTCAGCTCACACAAAATAACACAAATGCACACAAAATTCACCCGAATCCACCCAAAATTCACACAAATGCACCCAAAATAAACCGGATTCACACAAATTCAGCCAAATTCACCTCAATTCACACAGAATTCACCCAGATCCACCCAAAATTCAACAAAATTCACACAAATGCACACAAAATCCACCCAAAATTCACTCTATTCACACAGAATTCACACAAATCCACCCAAATTCACACAGAATTCACACAAATCCACCCAAATTCACACAGAATTCACACAAATCCACCCAAATTCACACAGAATTCACACAAATCCACCCAAATTCACACAGAATTCACACAAATCCACCCAAATTCACACAGAATTCACACAAATCCACCCAAATTCACACAGAATTCACACAAATCCACCCAAATTCACACAGAATTCACACAAATCCACCCAAATTCACACAGAATTCACACAAATCCACCCAAATTCACACAGAATTCACACAAATCCACCCAAATTCACACAGAATTCACACAAATCCACCCAAAATTCACCCAGATCCACCCAAAATTCACACAAAATAAACCGAATTCACACAAATTCAGCCAAATTCACCCAAAATTCACAGAAAATAACACAAATTCACACAAAAATCACCTCAAATTCACTCAATTCACACAAATTCACACAAATCCACACAAAATTCACACAAATCCACCCAAAATTCACCCAGATCCACCCAAAATTCACACAAAATTCACAGAAGTTCACCCAAATCCACCCAAAATTCACCCAAATCCACCCAAAATTCACACAAAATAACACAAGTTCACACAAATCCACCCAAAATTCACACAAATGCACCCAAAATTCACCCAGATCCACCCAAATCCACCCGAAATTCACACAACATTCAATTCACACAGAATAACCCAAATCCACCCAAAATCCTCACAAATCCACCCAAATTCAGCCAAATCCACCCAAAATTCACTCAATTCACACAGAATTCACACAAATCCACCCAAAATTCACAGAAAATAACAAAAATCCACACAAATTCACCCAGAATTCACTCTAAATTCACACCAAATAACACAAGTTCACACAAGTTCAGCCAAATTCACCCAAAACTCACAGAAAAGTCACAAAAAATTCACACAAATTTAGCCAAAATAACCCAGAATTCACCCAAATTCACACAAAATTCACAGAAAATAACACGTTTCCCAAGCTTTTCCCAATTTTTCCCAATGTTTTCCCAATTTTTTCCCCATTTTTCCCAATTTTTTCCCAAATTTTTTCCCTTTTTTCCCAATTTTTTCCCAAATTTTTTCCCATTTTTCCCCATTTTTCCCCCTTTTTTCCCTATTTTTTCCAATTTTTTCCGATTTTTCCCAATTTTTTCCCAATTTTCCCCATTTTTTCCATTTTCTGTCCCCTTTTTCCCTTAAAATCAGCTCAGGATGGAGTCCCTGGGGCGGCACCGCTCCCTCACCCACCTGGGGATCCATCCCGGGGATCCTGACCCCGTTTTTAGGGATGAATTCTGATTTTTAGGACTTTTTAATTCTTTTTTTTCCCATTTTTTTCCATTTTTCACCCCATTTTTTCTCTTGTATTCAGACCTGGACCGAGTCCCTGGAGTGGCACCGCTGCCACACGAAATGGGGGATCCATCCCGGGGGGATCCCTGACCCCATTCCCAGTGATCCTGACCCCATTCCCATGGATCCCACTGCTCCCATGTGGTTTTTATGAACATTTAATTGATTTTTTCCCATTTTCCCCGTTTTTTCCCCCAGAAGCAGGACCGCATCGAGGCCCTGAAGCGGCAGGTGGAGCGGCACCGCTGCCACACCCAATGGGGGATCCATCCCGGGGGGATCCATCCTGTGGATCCCTGACCCCGTTTTTAGGGATGAATTTTGATATTTAGGATTTTTTAATGTGATTTTTGCCGTTTTTGGGGTTTTTTCCCCCAGAAGCAGGACCGCATCGAGGCCCTGAAGCGGCAGCTGGAGCGGCACTGCTGCCACACCCAATGGGGGATCCATCCCGGGGGATCCATCCCGGGGGGATCCTGTGGATCCCTGACCCCGTTTTTAGGGATGAATTTTGATTTTTAGGATTTTTTAATGTGTTTTTTCCCGTTTTTGGTGTTTTTTCCCCGCCCCATTCCCATGGATGAATTGTGATATTTAGGATTTTTTAATGTGATTTTTTTCCCGTTTTTGGGGTTTTTTCCCCCAGAAGCAGGAGCGCATCGAGGCCCTGAAGCGGCAGCTGGAGCGGCACTGCTGCCACACCCAATGGGGGATCCATCCCGGGGGATCCATCCTGAGGGATCCCTGACCCCATTCCCATGGATCCCACTGCTCCCATGTGGTTTTTAGGATTTTTTAATGTGATTTTTCCCGTTTTTGGTGTTTTTTCCCCCAGAAGCAGGAGCGCATCGAGGCCCTGAAGCGGCAGCTGGAGCGGCACCGCTGCCACGTGCGGATGCTGCGCCTCGATCCCTGGGGATCCTGTGGATCCCTGACCCCGTTTTTAGGGATGAATTCTGATTTTTATGAACATTTAATGTGTTTTTTCCCATTTTCCCCGTTTTTTCCCCCAGAAGCAG
The DNA here is from genome assembly GCF_017590055.1 of Onychostruthus taczanowskii. Taxonomy (NCBI): domain Eukaryota; kingdom Metazoa; phylum Chordata; class Aves; order Passeriformes; family Passeridae; genus Onychostruthus; species Onychostruthus taczanowskii. The sequence continues at coordinate 4,660 of NW_024496980.1, forward strand.
GACCGCATCGAGGCCCTGAAGCGGCAGCTGGAGCGGCACCGCTGCCACGTGTGGATGCTGCGCCTCGCTCCCTGGGGATCCTGTGGATCCCTGACCCCGTTTTTAGGGATGAATTCTGATTTTTATGAACATTTAATGTGTTTTTTCCCGTTTTTGGTGTTTTTTCCCCCAGAAGCAGGACCGCATCGAGGCCCTGAAGCGGCAGCTGGAGCGGCACCGCTGCCACGTGTGGATGCTGCGCCTCGCTCCCTGGGGATCCTGTGGATCCCTGACCCCGTTTTTAGGGATGAATTCTGATTTTTATGAACATTTAATGTGTTTTTTCCCGTTTTTGGTGTTTTTTCCCCCAGAAGCAGGACCGCATCGAGGCCCTGAAGCGGCAGGTGGAGCGGCACCGCTTCCACGTGCGCATGCTGGAGACGCTGCTGCGGATGCTGGACAACGACTCCATCCCCGTGGATCCCGTGAGGAAGCTCAAGGACGACGTGGAATACTACGTGGATTCCTGCCAGGAGCCCGACTTCGAGGAGAACGAGTTCCTCTACGACGAC
>NW_024496981.1:0-222 GCF_017590055.1 Onychostruthus taczanowskii
TTAACTTAATTTTTAAAATTCCAACATGAAATATTACTGGCCAGTAAACCCCTCTCTTTTTTCTCTCATAACTAATGGACCAGGAAGAGGGCTGCAATTTCAAATAACAAACAGGGTATTGTAGAAAACAATTTTCATTTTCTTCCTGTCTGATCTTTAAGGACTTTCTTAAGATCACCAGACAGAAGAAAACGGAATTGATAATTACATTTCTTGGCTCAA
>NW_024496982.1:0-222 GCF_017590055.1 Onychostruthus taczanowskii
TATATTAATTAAACATTTCCGTATTTCTGCATTAAAAATGACATAATTTTTTTGTTTGTCCCCCCCATTTCCCCCCCGCACCCCGCTGTGTTCCCCCCAGAACCTTCTGGAACTGTCGGTGACCCACAACAACTTCTCGGAGCCGGCCGGGCTGGAGTTCCGGGAGCTGCGGGTGCTGGGGCTGCCGCGGGCGCCGCTCGGCGTCACCGTCACCTCCGCGGG
>NW_024496983.1:0-222 GCF_017590055.1 Onychostruthus taczanowskii
CCCGTGTCCCCCCCGCGGTGGCCCTGCCGGGGTTGGGGACATCCCCGGGCAATAACAAAGTGCCCGGCCCGAGACGTGACGTCACTGGCGGATGGCATTCCCAGGTGGCATTCCCTGCTGGCCTGGCATTGTCATCACCCGTGTCCCCTCCCCCGGCCTGGCCGTGTCACCCGGCAGGGACAAACCGCGCCGGTGCCACCCCCTGTCCCCTCCCTGTCCCCT
>NW_024496984.1:0-222 GCF_017590055.1 Onychostruthus taczanowskii
GGGACACACAAGGGGCCACCAGGAGATGGCTACTGGAGACAGGGACACACAGGGAACCCCTGAGGCACCCATGACACCCCTGGGCAGACACGAGGGACCCCAGAGACCCCCGTGACACCCCCAGGACCCCCGTGACCCCCCTGTAACTGCCTCAAGACCCCCTGGCACTGCCCCAGACAATGCCCCCGGCCCCTCACCGGCGCTGCTGGCCTCGGCCTCGAG
>NW_024496985.1:0-222 GCF_017590055.1 Onychostruthus taczanowskii
TTGGGGATAATTTGGGGATATTTTGGGATATTTGGGGGTCCCAGGGGGGTATTTTGGGGAGGATTTGGGGAATATTTTGGGGGGTTATTTTGGAGATTTTTGGGGTGTTTTGGAGGGGTTTTGGGGATATTTTGGGGATTTTTGGGGGGATATTTTGGGGAGGATTTTGGTTATTTGGGGAGGATATTTTGGAGGTATTTTGGGATATTTTGGGCATATTTG
>NW_024496986.1:0-222 GCF_017590055.1 Onychostruthus taczanowskii
CCAACCCCTCCGTGACGCCCCCGTCCCTCGGCAGAAGATCCCGGAGCGGGAGGAGGCGCAGGAGGAGGCGCTGGCGCCGCGGGACGAGCAGCGGCGCTGGGAGGAGCAGCTGCTGGGGGCGGCCGCGCTGCGCTTCGGGGCCCGCGACGCCGCGCAGAGCCACCGGCAGAGACAGCCCGGGCACGACTACGAGCTGCTGCTGGAGGAGGAGGAGATGGTGCA
>NW_024496987.1:0-222 GCF_017590055.1 Onychostruthus taczanowskii
GGCCCCGCCCCGCACACGGACCGCCCGCAGGGCGCTGCCGCCGCCCGGTGGCCAAAGGCCGGTACTGCACCCCAGGCTCCGCACATGCGCAGTGGCGCTGCCGCCGGTACCGGAACCGCGGGGCTGAGGGTCCCCGGGGGCTGCCTGAAGACCCCTCAATCTGCCCCCACAAACCCCCTCATCCTGCCCCCAGACCCCTCAGTCTGCCCCCAAACCCCCTCA
>NW_024496988.1:0-222 GCF_017590055.1 Onychostruthus taczanowskii
GAGTTTCACAGCAGCTGAGTTGGGGTCTGTAAAGGATTTGAGGAGTTCTTGGGCCTGGGTAAGAATAAAGCCTGGTGATTTGTTAAAAATTCCTGTGAGAGAGAGGCATGGTTAGTAAGATTGCTGACTGTTCCACACAGTTGTGCACATGTGGGCTGATGGAGGCAGTGGGTGAGGAGAACGTCCTGCAGCAATTGATGCCCTTCTCTCCCCTCACAGGTG
>NW_024496989.1:0-222 GCF_017590055.1 Onychostruthus taczanowskii
TCGCGCCTGAAGCTGTGACCAAGGAAGAACCAAGTGCTTCCTGCTCTCCATGAACGGGGGATAGCCCGTTCCTTACTTCAGTCCGTCACAGAGACAGGACAGTGCAACTGACATAAACACGACTCGGGGAAGCATGGACAAACACTGAGAAATGCTGGCACTAGCCGAACGGAGAGCTATGATCAAAGCCTGTCAGCTGAAGCTGTAACCAAGAAAAAATGA
>NW_024496990.1:0-222 GCF_017590055.1 Onychostruthus taczanowskii
TTCATGTCTAGTGAGTACCAGGCCAAAGCTTTCCCTCATTTGGTGTCCCCTTCCAGGCTTCATATTCAAAAAGAATTCCAGTGCCCCAGGAAACTTGTACCACTGTTGCTGCCAGCTGATGTACTTAGCTCTTGCCCTCTAGATGTTTCCCCTGTTCAAGTTGCATATGCACGTTCCACTTTCTTGGGGGCAGGTTTCCAAATCAAAAATGTGCATTGTGTT
>NW_024496991.1:0-3338 GCF_017590055.1 Onychostruthus taczanowskii
CACCTGTCCCACCTGTAGCTCACCTGTCCCACTTGTGCCTCACCTTTCCCACCTGTACCTCACCTGTCTCACCCATTTTACCTGTGTTACCTGTCTCACCTGTCTCACCTGTGTCACCTGCAGGAGCACAAGGTGCTGCTGACGGGCACACCTTTGCAGAACACGGTCGAGGAGCTCTTCAGCCTCACCTGTCCCACCTGTGCCTCACCTGTCCCACCTGTACCTCACCTGTTTTACCTTTTACCTGTGTCTCACCTGTCTCACCTGTGTCACCTGCAGGAGCACAAGGTGCTGCTGACGGGCACACCTTTGCAGAACACGGTCGAGGAGCTCTTCAGCCCCACCTGTCCCACCTGTAGCTCACCTGTGTTACCCATTTTACCTGTGTTACCTGTCTCACCTGTGTCACCTGCAGGAGCACAAGGTGCTGCTGACGGGCACACCTTTGCAGAACACGGTGGAGGAGCTCTTCAGCCTCCTGCACTTCCTGGAGCCCTCCCAGTTCCCGTCCGAGGCCGAGTTCCTCAAGGACTTCGGCGACCTCAAGACCGAGGAGCAGGTGAGGAGCGCACCTGGGCACACCTGGGCACACCTGGGCGGGGTTGGGAGGGGTTTGAGGTCGTTGCGTGGTCTTGGAGAGGAGTTTGGGGCTCACCTGGGCACACCTGGGCAAGTTGGAGGCTTCTGGAGCCTTGTCCATGTGTCTCACCTGTTTGTTACCTGTCTCACCTGTTTCACCTGTTTGCTACCTGTCTCACCTGTTTCACCTGTTTGTCACCTGTCTCACCTGTTTGTTACCTGTCTCACCTGTCTCACCTGTTTGTTACCTGTCTCATCTGTCTCACCTGTTTGTTACCTGTCTCATCTCTTTCACCTGTTTGTCACCTGTTTCACCTGTGCAGGTGTAGAAGCTGCAGGTGCTGCTGAGGCTCCTTACACGTCTCACCTGGCTCAAGTGTTTTACCTCTCCTTTACCTGTCTCACCTGTTTTATCTGTTTTACCTGTCCATTACCTGTTTGCTACCTGTCCCAGGTGCAGAAGCTGCAGGCGCTGCTGAAGCCCATGATGCTCTCTGTCCCTCACCTGTCCATTACCTGTCCCTCACCTGTGCAGGTGCAGAAGCTGCAGGCGCTGCTGAGGCTCTTTACACATCTCACCTGGCTCAACTGTTTTACCTTTACCTGTCTCACTTGTCTTATCTGTCTCACCTGTCTCACCTGTTTTATTTGTTTCACCTGTCCCACCTGTCCCTCACCTGTCCATTACCTGTTTGTTACGTGTCCCAGGTGCAGAAGGTGCAGGCGCTGCTGAAGCCCACGATGCTCTCATTGTCTCACCTGTCCCACCTGTCTCACCTGTGCAGGTGCAGAAGCTGCAGGCGCTGCTGAAGCCCATGATGCTGCCCCTCTCTCACCTGTGTTACCTGTTTGTTACCTGTCCCAGGTGCAGAAGCTGCAGGCGCTGCTGAAGCCCATGGTGCTGCCCCTCTCTCACCTGTCTCACCTGTCTCACCTGTGCAGGTGCAGAAGCTGCAGGCGCTGTTGAAGCCCATGACACTGTGTGTCCCTCACCTGTCCCACCTATCTCACCTGTGCAGGTGCAGAAGCTGCAGGCGCTGCTGAAGCCCATGATGCTCTCTGTCCCTTACCTGTCCATTACCTGTTTGTTACCTCTCCCAGGTGCAGAAGCTGCAGGCGCTGCTGAAGCCCATGATGCTCTTTGTCCCTCACCTGTCTCACCTGTCTCACCTGTACAGGTGCAGAAGCTGCAGGCGCTGCTGAAGCCTATGGTGCTGCCCCTCTCTCACCTGTCCATTACCTGTTTGTTACCTGTGCAGGTGCAGAAGCTGCAGGCGCTGCTGAAGCCCATGATGTGTCACAGTCTCACCTGTCCATTACCTGTCTCACCTGTTTTATCTGTTTTACCTGCCCATTACCTGTGTTACCTGTGCAGGTGCAGAAGCTGCAGGCGCTGCTGAAGCCCATGGTGCTGCCCCTCTCTCACCTGTCCATTACCTGTTTGTTACCTGTGCAGGTGCAGAAGCTGCAGGCGCTGCTGAAGCCCATGATGTGTCACAGTCTCACCTGTCCATTACCTGTCTCACCTGTGCAGGTGCAGAAGCTGCAGGCGCTGCTGAGGCTCCTTACACATCTCACCTGTCTCAACTGTTTTACCTTTCCTTTACCTGTCTCACTTGTCTTATCTGTCTCACCTGTCTCACCTGTTTTATCTGTTTCATGTGTCCCACCTGTCCCTCACCTGTGCAGGTGCAGAAGCTGCAGGCGCTGCTGAAGCCCATGATGTGTCACAGTCTCATGTCTCTCACCTGTCTCACCTGTGCAGGTGCAGAAGCTGCAGGCGCTGCTGAAGCCCATGATGCTGCCCCTCTCTCACCTGTGTTACCTGTTTGTTTCACCTGTCAAGGTGCAGAACTGCAGGGGCTGCTGAAACCCATGATGCTGCCCCTCTCTCACCTGTCCATTACCTGTCCTTTACCTGTCTCAGGTGCAGAAGCTGCAGGCGCTGCTGAAGCCCATGATGCTGCGGCGCCTCAAGGAGGACGTGGAGAAGAACCTGGCGCCCAAGCAGGAGACCATCATCGAGGTGGAGCTGACGAACGCGCAGAAGCGCCTGTACCGCGCCATCCTGGAGCGCAACTTCGCCTACCTGGCGCGCGGGGCGGGGCACGGCAACGTGCCCAACCTGCTCAACACCATGATGGAGCTGCGCAAGTGCTGCAACCACCCCTACCTCATCAACGGTGAGCGCGCCTGGGCACACCTGGGCACACCTGGGTACACCTGGGATACACCTGGGGACACCTGGGATACACCTGGGCACATCTGAGAATACCTGAGTACATACAGATACACCTGGGGCACACCTGGGCACACCTGGGCACACACCTGGTACACCTGGGTACCCATAGACACACCTGAGATACACCTGAGTACATACGGACACACGTGGGATGCACTTGGATACACCTGGGTACCCATAGACACACCTGGGGCACACCTGGGCACACCTGGGTACATACAGATACACCTGGGCACACACCTGGGTACACCTGGGATACACCTGGGTATCCATAGACACACCTGGGATACACCTGAGGACACACAGACACAGCTGGGCACGCACAGACACACCTGGGCACACCTGGGCACGCCTGTACCGCGCCATCCTGGAGCGCAACTTCGCCTACCTGGCGCGCGGGGCGGAGCACGGCAACGTGCCCAACCTGCTCAACACCATGATGGAGCTGCGCAAGTGCTGCAACCACCCCTACCTCATCAACGGTGAGCGCGCCTGGGCACACCTGGGCACACCTGGG
>NW_024496991.1:4125-5416 GCF_017590055.1 Onychostruthus taczanowskii
ACACCTGGGCACACCTGGGATACACCTGGGCACACCTGAGTATGTACAGATACACCTGGGCACACCTGGGTACACCTGGGTACAGCTGGGTACCCATAGACACACCTAAGATACACCTGAGTACATACGGACACACCTGGGCACACCTGGGATACACCTGGGCACACCTGAGTATGTACAGATACACCTGGGCACACCTGGGTACACCTGGGTACAGCTGGGTACCCATAGACACACCTAAGATACACCTGAGTACATACGGACACACCTGGGCACACCTAGGATACACCTGGGCACACCTGGGACACACCTGAGCACACCTGAGTACACCTGGGTACACACAGACACACCTGGGCACACCTGGGGTACACCTGGGATACACCTGAGGACACACAGACACACCTGGGCACGCACAGACACACCTGGGCACACCTGGGCACGCCTGTACCGCGCCATCCTGGAGCGCAACTTCGCCTACCTGGCGCGCGGGGCGGGGCACGGCAACGTGCCCAACCTGCTCAACACCATGATGGAGCTGCGCAAGTGCTGCAACCACCCCTACCTCATCAACGGTGAGCGCGCCTGGGCACACCTGGGCACACCTGGGCACACCTGAGATACACCTGGGATACACCTGGGCACACCTGGGATACACCTGGATACACCTGGGTACATACACCTGAGTACATACAGATACACCTGGGCACGCACAGACACAGCTGGGCACACCTGGGTACACACCTGAGTACATACAGATACACCTGGCGCACACCTGAGTACACACAGACACACCTGGTCACACACCTGGGATACACCTGGGTACGGCTGGGTACTCATAGACACACCTGGGCACACACCTGGGCACACCTGAGAACACCTGGGCACTCATAGACACACTTGTGTACCCACAGACACACCTGGGATACACCTGGGCACACACCTGGGCACGCACAGACACACCTGGGTGCACACCTGGGTACCCATAGACACACCTGGGCACAGGAAGCTTTCCCTGGGGATATCAGAGGTGGTTGGATGGAACCGTTGGTGGTCACTAGTGGTCAGTGATGGTCAGTGCTGGTCAGTGCTGGTCAGTGATGGTCAGTGATGGTCAGTGCTGGTCAGTGCTGGTCAGTGATGGTCAGTGATGGTCAGCGATGGCCAGTGCTGGTCAGTGGTGGTCAGTGATGGTCAGTGATGGTCAGTGCTGGTCAGTGCTGGTCAGTGATGGTCAGTGATGGTCAGTGCTGGTCAGTGCTGGTCAGTGATGGTCAGTGATGGTCAGTGCTGG
>NW_024496991.1:7298-7908 GCF_017590055.1 Onychostruthus taczanowskii
TGGTCAGTGCTGGTCAGTGATGGTCAGTGATGGTCAGTGCTGGTCAGTGCTGGTCAGTGATGGTCAGTGCTGGTCAGTGATGGTCAGTGCTGGTCAGTGATGGTCCGTGATGGGCAGTGATGGTCAGTGCTGGTCAGTGATGGTCAGTGCTGGTCAGTGATGGTCAGTGCTGGTCAGTGATGGTCCGTGATGGTCAGTGATGGTCAGTGCTGGTCAGTGATGGTCAGTGCTGGTCAGTGATGGTCAGTGAGGGTCCGTGATGGTCAGTGCTGGTCAGTGGTGATCAGTGCTGGTCAGTGAGGGTCAGTGATGATCAGTGATGGTCATTGAATGCCATTAATGGTCAGTGCTGGTCAGTGAGGGTTAGTGCTGGTCAGTGATGGTCAGTGATGGTCAGTGCTGGTCAGTGATGGTCAGTGCTGGTCAGTGCTGGTCAGTGCTGGTCAGTGCTGGTCAGTGATGGTCAGTGCTGGTCAGTGCTGGTCAGTGATGGTCAGTTATGGTCAGTGATGGTCAGTGAGGGTCAGTGCTGGTCAGTGCTGGTCAGTGGAGGATCTCAGGGCTGGTTTGATGGAACTGTTGGCGGTCAGTGCTGGTCAGTGATGGTCAG
>NW_024496992.1:0-222 GCF_017590055.1 Onychostruthus taczanowskii
AGGATTTCCATGTGGAATATGGGATTCAGTCCCTGGCAGCACAGGCAGCTTCAGGGGGTTTGGATGAGTTTTTATTTTTAGCAGTGATGTGCAGCCCCGAGATTCCCGAGGAATTCCAGGCATTTCCCTGCTCCTGGGGGTTCTTTCCTTTTCCGGGAGGGGTTTGGACACCACGGCTTGGGCCTGGCTTATTTTAATTTATACATCTGGTTTTTAATTTAT
>NW_024496993.1:0-222 GCF_017590055.1 Onychostruthus taczanowskii
CGGCTCTGGGCGGCTGCCCGGCGGGGAAGGAGGGCACCGCCCGCTCCGTGCGGAGCTGCTGGAAGCGGCTGGGCTGGCGGCTGCGCACCTCCAGCCCCGCTGCCAGCCGCTGCCTGTTGGCCCTGGTCAGGCGCTTGATACGGAGGAGGAGATCGGGGCGCTCGCGGCGAAAGTTGGGATTCCTGAAGTGGAGCCAGGCCCTGGCATCGCCCGGCTCAGCTG
>NW_024496994.1:0-222 GCF_017590055.1 Onychostruthus taczanowskii
GTGGCCAGCAGCCCCTCGGGCACGTAGGCCACCACGATGGCCATGAAGAAGACGAGGGCGCGCAGGAAGGGGTAGCCGATCAGCATGGCCACCACGAAGAAGGTGCCGCCGAAGAAGACGGCCAGGCCGGCGATGATGTCCACGAAGTGCTCGATCTCCACCGCGATCGGCGTCTTCTCGTTCTCCACGCCCGACGCCAGGCTGGCGATGCGCCCGATCACC
>NW_024496995.1:0-222 GCF_017590055.1 Onychostruthus taczanowskii
GATCCCCAAAACCCCCCAATCTTCCCCGGACCTCCCCAGTGCCCACTGGATCCCCAAATCCCCCTGTGCGCACCCCACCCACATCTCCGCGGTCTCCGGGATCCCTCTGGTCCCGCCAGGATCCCCCCAGGCCCCTCCGTACCCACCTCCCACTGTCCCCCACGACCCCTCAGGATCCCCCCGTTCCCCCGGGATCCCCCCCAGGAACCCCCACCGCGGCTC
>NW_024496996.1:0-222 GCF_017590055.1 Onychostruthus taczanowskii
CTTTTTCTCCCTGAACAGCCGTGCCTGTATCCAGAAAGCTGTACCCAGATCTCTCTGGTCAACACTTTAAAAATTAGCAGTGAAATATTTGCAACAAAGATGTCTTAATTTTTGGACAGTGGCTTAAAGACTTGCTGTAAGGCAGTGAACAGTTCCAGTGGTACCAAGGATGACAGGATACAGAGCCATAGAACAGCCTGGATTGGAAGGGACCTTAAAGAT
>NW_024496997.1:0-221 GCF_017590055.1 Onychostruthus taczanowskii
CCCCCCCCGTGCACCCCCTCGGGGGTCCTGGGGTGGGGGAGAGCCCCCTGAGCCCCTCCCCAGAGTCCCACCCTATTGAGCCCCCCGCCCCAGTTCTGTCCCCTCTGGGGTTCTGCCAGGGGGGCACCCCTGACCCCCGGTGTCCCCAAGCGGAGCCCCCTGCCCCCCGTGTGTCCCCAAGCGGAGCCCCCTGCACCCCGTGTGTGTCCCCCTGAGCCCCC
>NW_024496998.1:0-221 GCF_017590055.1 Onychostruthus taczanowskii
CCCCCCCGCCCCTCCCCCACCCCTTTTCCAGAATGTTCCGGGTGCCTCCCGGGGCCGGGACCAATCGCGGCGCTCGTGGCCGCTGACGTCATCATGACGCTGCTGATCGCGGGCGGAGCCTATTGGCTGGCAGGGCGGGGCTGCCGAGGTGGGCGTGGCCAAAGGGGAGGAGCCAATTCTGGGCGGGGTTAAGGGGGACGTGACTGTGGGCGTGGCTAAAG
>NW_024496999.1:0-221 GCF_017590055.1 Onychostruthus taczanowskii
TCTCGGGGGGGTCTCTCGGGGGTCTCTGGGGGGGGTCTCCCTCACCTCCATGTCGCGGATGGCCCCCCAGGCCCGCTGCACGCCCCCCACCCGCTCGTAGCGGATCTGCCCCGGCAGCAGCCGCTGGTTCAGGACGTGCAGCGAGCCGCGCCGGTAGCGCAGCGACTCCAGCGCCATCGCGACAGAGCCGCGACACGGCCGCGACACGGCCCCGCCCCTTC
>NW_024497000.1:0-221 GCF_017590055.1 Onychostruthus taczanowskii
TTCCCCATCCCTTCCTGGGTCTCTCCTCCTTTCCTCGGGGTCTCGCCATTGTCCCCAGGTCCCAACATGCCTCCCAGGGTCCCTTCTGCTCACTGGGATCCTCTGCTCCCCTCCAATCCCCCCTCTTTCCCCTCCCGTGTCCCCCACCGCTCCTGGGTCCCCAATCCCACCTCTGTTCCCCACTCCTGTAGGTGTCCCACCCTCGGGGGTGTCCCTGTCAG
>NW_024497001.1:0-221 GCF_017590055.1 Onychostruthus taczanowskii
CTCAGGACACGCAGACACGGGGCTCAGGTGTGTGCTCGGTACCTGGAAGAAGGCGGGGGGCACGGGACCCCCGCCCATGCCATCCCCGGGGGGCAGGTTCCCCATCACCGGGCTGGGCGCTGCCGCCGCGCTCTGCGGGGAGAGACAGCTCAGAGCGGGCTTGGGGGGGGTCCCCAAAGCCCCCCCAGACCCCACTATCCCCCCCCAATCCCAGCACCGAG
>NW_024497002.1:0-4668 GCF_017590055.1 Onychostruthus taczanowskii
GTGGTTAAACCAGAAAAGGGGCGTGGTTTGGGGCTGAAATGGGCGTGGCTAAACTTCAATGGGGGCGTGGTTTTGGGCTGAAAGTGGGCGTGGCTAAACTGCAATAGGGGCGTGGTTAACACCCACAGAAGGGGCGTGGTTCGGGCCTGAAATGGGCGTGGCTTGACCATAAAAGGAGCAGGAGTTCAGACACAAAGTGGGCGTGGCTAAACGGGAATATGGGCGTGGCTTGGGGCTGAAAGTGGGCATGGTTAAACCCACAAAAGGGGCGTGGTTCGGACCTGAAATGGGCGTGGCTTGACCATAAAAGGAGCAGGAGTTCAGACACAAAGTGGGCGTGGTTAAACCCACAGAAGGGGCGTGGTTTGGGGCTGAAAGTAGGCGTGGCTAAACCGCAATAGGGGCGTGGTTTGTGGCTGAAAGTAGGCGTGGCTAAACGGGAATAGGGGCGTGGTTTGGGGCTGAAAGTGGGCGTGGCTTGACCATAAAAGGAGCAGGAGTTCAGACACAAAGTGGGCGTGGCTAAACGGGAATAGGGGCGTGGATTGTGGCTGAAAGTGGGCGTGGCTAATCTGCAATGGAGGCGTGGTTTTGGGCTGAAAGTGGGCGTGGCTAAACTGCAATAGGGGCGTGGTTCGGGCCTGAAGTGGGCGTGGTTTGACCATAAAAGGAGCAGGATTTCAGACACAAAATGGGCGTGGCTGAACTGCAATGGGGGCGTGGTCTGAGGCTGAAAGTGGGCGTGGTTACACCCACAAAAGGGGCGTGCCTTGGGGCTGAAAGCAGGCGTGGCTAAAGTGCAATAGGGGCGTGGTCTGAGGCTGAAAGTGGGCGTGGTTACACCCACAAAAGGGGCGTGCCTTGGGGCTGAAGGGGGCGTGGCTAAACTGCAATAGGGGCGTGGCTTGAGGCTGAAAGTGGGCGTGGCTTGGGGCTGAAAGTGGCCGTGGCTAAACTGCAATGGAGGCGTGGTTTTGGGCTGAAAGTGGGCGTGGCTGAACTGCAATAGGGGTGTGGCTTGGGGCTGAAAGTGGGCGTGGCTTGACCATAAAAGGATCAGGAGTTCAGACACAAAGCGGGCGTGGCTAAACTACAATGGGGGCGTGGTTTGTTTTTGAAAGTGGGCGTGGCTTGACCATAAAAGGAGCTGGGCTCCACCCCCAAAGCGGGCGTGGCTCGGGGAGGAAGGGGCGTGGCCGAGCGGCCGAGGGGGCGTGGCCTGACCTTGATGGGGCGGGGCAGGCGCGGCTCCCGCCAGCGCAGCAGCAGCAGCCCGGCCACGGTGACGCCGTACCACAGGTAATTAACGAAGCCCACGTAATTAATCAGCGTGTAGATGTCGCCCGTCACCAGCATCAGCAGCGTGGAGACGCACTGGGGGGGGGCGGGGGTCCGGGCAGGCCCCGCCCCCCCGGCATTTCCAGAATTTATCCCCAAATTTATCCCCAAATTTATCACCAAGTTTACACAATTTATCCCCAAATTTATCGAATTTATCTCCGAATTTATAGAATTTAGCCCCAAATTTATCCCCAAATTCATCCCCAAATTTACAGAATTTATCCCCAAATTTCCAGAATTTAGCCCCAAATTTAGCCCCAAATTTATAGAATTTATCCCCAAATTTATCCCCAAATTTATCCCCAAATTTATAGAATTTAGCCCCAGATTTGTCCCCAAATTTCCAGAATTTATCCCCAAATTTATCCCCAAATTTATCACCAAGTTTACACAATTTATCCCCAAATTTATCGAATTTATCTCCGAATTTATAGAATTTAGCCCCAAATTTATCCCCAAATTCATCCCAAAATTTACAGAATTTATCCCCAAATTTCCAGAATTTAGCCCCAAATTTATAGAATTTAGCCCCAAATTTAGCCCCAAATTTATAGAATTTATCCTCAAATTTTGCAGAATTTATCCCCGAATTTATCCCCAAATTTCCAGAATTTATCCCCAAATTTCCAGAATTTAGCCCCAAATTTATCCCCAAATTTACAGAATTTATACCCAAATTTATCCCCAAATTTAGCCCCAAATTTATAGAATTTAGCCCCAAATTTAGCCCCAAATTTATAGAATTTAGCCCCAAATTTATCCCCAAATTTATAGAATTTAGCTCCAAATTTAGCCCCAAATTTATAGAATTTAGCCCCAGATTTATCCCCAAATTTATAGAATTTATCTCCTAATTCATAGAATTTATCCCCAAATTTTACAGAATTTATCCTCAAATTTATCCCCAAATTTCCAGAATTTAGCCCCAAATTTAGCCCCAAGTTTATAGAATTTAGCCCCAAATTTAGCCCCAAATTCATAGAATTTAGCCCCAAATTTATAGAATTTATCCCCAAATTTATCCCCGAATTCATAGAATTTATCCCCGAATTTATAGAATTTATCCCCAAATTTATAGAATTTATCCCCGAATTTATAGAATTTATCCCCAAATTTATAGAATTTATCCCCAAATTTATCCCCGAATTTATCCCCAAATTTGCAGAATTTATCCCCAAATTTAGCCCCAAATTTGATGTTTTGGAGCCAAATTTCCAAAATTGATCCCCAAATTTGCAGAATTTATTCCCGTATTTTCCCCAGATTTTCCTGATTTTATCCTGTTTGGAGTTTTGGACCCAAATTTCCAAATTTATCCCATTTTCCCCCAAATTTTCCCCATTTTTAACCCAATTTTTACCCCAATTTCCCCCCTTTTTTTCCCAATTTTTTTTGTTATTTTTAACCCATTTCCCATCCATTTTTAACCCTTTTTCACCCAATTTTCACCCATTTTTAACCCATTTTTTCACCCATTTTTCACCCTTTTTTCCACCCACGTTTAACCCTTTCCTGACCCGTTTTTAACCCTTCAAACCCCATTTTTAACCTGCTTTCACCCAATTTTTAACCCATTTTTACCCAAATTTTCCCCATTTTTACCCCAATTTTTACCCCAATTTCCACCCTTTTTCCCAGTTTTTTTTTTTGTTATTTTTAACCCTTTCTCCACCCATTTTTCACCATTTTCCCCCAAATTTTTCCCCTTTTTTACCCCATTTTTAACCCAATTCCCACCCTTTTTTCCCATTTTTTTGGTTATTTTTAACCCATTTTTCCACAATTTATTCCCCATTTTTACCCCATTTTCCACATTTTTTCCCATTTTCCCCCCCTTTTAAACCCATTTTCCACCTGAATTTTCACCCATTTTTAACCCAATTTCCACCCATTTTTAACCCTTTCTTCACCCGCGTTTAACCCTTTCCTAGCCAGCCTTTAACCCCTTTTTTGCCCCTTTTTGGCCCCATTTTTAACCCAGTTTTTAACCCAATTCTCACCAATTTTCCCCCAAATTTTCCCCCATTTTTCCCCAAATTTCCCCGCATTTTAACCCAATTTTTAACCCAATTCCCACCCTTTTTTCCCAATTTTTTGGTTATTTTTAACTCATTTTTTACCCAATTTTCCCCCAATTTTTCCCCAAGTTTTTCCCCATTTTTACCCCAATTTTTCAGCAATTTTTCACCAATTTTTCCCCATTTCTCCCCCAAACTTTAACATTTTTTCACCCAATTTCCACTCATTTTTCCCCAAATTTCCACCCATTTTTAACCCTTTCTCGGCCAGTTTTTAACCCTTTCTTCACCCGCGTTTAACCCTTTCCTAGCCAGCCTTTAACCCCTTTTTTCCCCGTTTTTAACCCCTTTTTTGCCCGTTTTTCGCCCATTTTTCCCCCGTTTTTGGCCCGTTTTTCCCCGTTTTTTTTCTGTTTTTGCCCAAATCCGCCCGTTTTGTCCCCGTTTTGGGGCCTCACGGTGACGAGCAGGGCGGGCACGGGCGTGTGCCGCCGCAGGTGGATCATGGCCGCCTTTAACCCTTTCCTGACCCCTTTTTAACCCCTCAAACCCCATTTTAACCTGATTTTAACCCAGTTTTTCATCCAGTTTTTCACCCAGTTTTCCCCAAATTTTCACCAATTTTTCCCCAAATTTTCCCCATTTTTAACCCCATTTTTAACCCAATTCCCACCCTTTTCCCCCAATTTTTTGGTTCTTTTTAACCCATTTCCCCCATTTCCCATCCATTTTTAACCAAAATTTTAACCTTTTCTCCACCCATTTTTAACCCATTTTTCACCCATTTTTCACCCATTTTTCACCCATTTTTCACCAATTTTAAACCCATTTTTCACCCATTTTTCACCAATTTTTTACCATTTTTTCACCCATTTTTTCACCCATTTTTCCCCAAATGTTTCCCCATTTTTACCCCAAATTTTCACCAATTTTTCACCCAATTTTCACCCATTTTTAACCCAATTTCCACCCATTTTTAACCCTTTCTTCACCCGCGGTTAACCCTTTCCTAGCCAGCCTTTAACCCCTTTTTTGCCCGTTTTTAACCCGTTTTTTCCCCGTTTTTGGGCGGATTTTCCCCGTTTTTTTTCTGTTTTTCCCCGTTTTTGCCCAAATCCGCGCGTTTTGTCCCCGTTTTGGGCCTCACGGTGACGAGCAGGGCGGGCACGGGCGTGTGCCGCCGCAGGTGGATCATGGCCGCCTTTAACCCTTTCCTAGCCATCCTTTAACCCCTTTTTTGCCCGTTTTTTGTCCGTTTTTGCTCATTTTTGGCCCGATTTTGCCCGTTTTTTTTCTGTTTTTCCCCATT
>NW_024497003.1:0-221 GCF_017590055.1 Onychostruthus taczanowskii
CCTCATCCGACACCCGCTCCTCCAGGTTCCGCTCCAAGTACCACCCGGACGAGGCGGGCCGGCGGCAGCAGGAGGCGCAGGCGGCGCTGCGGAACCGCCTGCGCGTCTTCCTGTACCTGTGGGAGCGCGGCTGGCTGGACGGGCCGCTGCTGGACGCCGAGCGCGCGCCGCAGATCCTCAAGACGCTGGACGCGGGTACGCCGGCCTGGGGGGGCTGGGGG
>NW_024497004.1:0-221 GCF_017590055.1 Onychostruthus taczanowskii
GGGTGAGGTGGCTGCAGCCCCCAGCCAAACCCAGCCGAGGCTGGATTAGAGAATCCTGGAATATCCTGAGCCGCGAGGGAACCCTAAGGATCGTCGAGTCCAACTCCCGGCCCTGCAGACACCCCGACAATCCCACCCTGAGCACCCCTGCGAGCGCTGGTTCTGGATGGCGGCTCTGCAGCCCCACAGGGAACGCTGGAGCACGGGAGACTGAGGGGAGG
>NW_024497005.1:0-221 GCF_017590055.1 Onychostruthus taczanowskii
GCGCCCCTCTCCCGGATGAGCGCGTTGCCGACGGCGGCGGCGGCCAGGGCGCAATTCCGCTCGGGATCCTGCCAGGCCTCCAGCAGAGCCAGCAGCAGCCCCAGCAGCTGCTCCGGGGGGACCCTCCTGCCCAAAACCTGCCCAAAAAAATGACAAAAAAAGACAAAAAAAAAATCGCAGAAAAATCCCCTTAAAAACCACGAAAATCCCCTTAAAAACCC
>NW_024497006.1:0-221 GCF_017590055.1 Onychostruthus taczanowskii
ATTTTAGGAGCCACGAGCATTTCCAGGGGAAACAGGGAATGGGATCCTCTGGGACAATCCAGACACTCCTGACGACTCCGGAATAATCCAGGATGCGGCTGATGCAATTGGGAAAATAAAACACGGGAAGAGGGGAAGGGCTGGAGATTCCAAAGGATTCCAGGAAATAAATGAGCGGAGAGGACAAAATTCCAAACCAGGAAAAATTTTGAGTCCCTTTG
>NW_024497007.1:0-221 GCF_017590055.1 Onychostruthus taczanowskii
GAGGGGGGTCCTGGGAGGGAAGGGGGGGTCCTGGGAGGGAGTGGGGGTCCCGTGGGGGAGCCCCCAGCTGCTCCCACCTGGTGTCACCCGCAGGTCCACGGCCCCACCTGGATGCACCAGTCCTACCTCGTGCAGCCCACGGTGAGCCACGCCCCCGTGACACGCCCGGCGTCCTGTCTGGTGCCACGCCCTCTGCCACACCCAGTGCCACACCCGGTGTC
>NW_024497008.1:0-221 GCF_017590055.1 Onychostruthus taczanowskii
CTGTGTGGGAGCTCCAGACAAGGTGCAAAAGCAAAGAGCAACTCAGTCAGTTCACTGATTTCCTACACTCTAAAGAGGAGTACAGTGAAGAGGGTCCTACACATTGCTTTTGTGGGGCAGGGTCAGTGATGATGTGTGTGTGTATGGATGAGGGTTTTGCTCACCAGTGCACTCCACTCACGTCCCACCCAGCACTGGCAGCAGCCTGATGCCTCAGAAGA
>NW_024497009.1:0-221 GCF_017590055.1 Onychostruthus taczanowskii
TACTTAAACAGTCATGTGGAAATGGCCGGGCTAAACACTTAAGTATGAGTGATCCTGAAAAGTGGCAGAAAAGTACTATATTGACACTTAAAAAAAAATATCTGTTGAAGTGTTTTCTTTAATACATTAAAATCAGCACTCACCTTGGCATTGTTTTTGAAGATAGATTGTGGAAGATTTTCAGGACGGAGATGAGTAACCATAAATCTTGGAGAAAGTAA
>NW_024497010.1:0-221 GCF_017590055.1 Onychostruthus taczanowskii
TTTTTTTTTTATTTTTGGGGCATTTTTGGGATTTTTTGGGGACTTTTTTTGATTTTTGTTTTTTTTTAATCTTTTGGGGGACTTTTTGGTTTTTTTTAATCTTTTGGCAATTTTTGTTGTGATTTTTGCAATTTTGATTTTTTCTGCTGGGATTTTTGCAATTGTTTGGCCATTTTTGTTCCAATTTTTGGGCTATTTTCACTCCCATTTTCACCATTTTT
>NW_024497011.1:0-221 GCF_017590055.1 Onychostruthus taczanowskii
TGAAGGGTTTGTGGCACCTTAGGATACAGGAAAAATGTGGTGAAGATTTGGGAGCAAATCAGGAGAGTTTGGCTCAAATCCAGTGAAGGTTTGGGGAACTGGGGAGCAGCCGTGACCCTGCTGGAGTCCGGGGGGGACCTCCAGCCCCCCGGGGGGTCCCTGCGCCTCCTCTGCCGAGGGTCCGGGCAGGGGTTGGAATTCATCGCGTACATCAGCAGCGG
>NW_024497012.1:0-221 GCF_017590055.1 Onychostruthus taczanowskii
CCCCCGTCCCCCGGGGTGACCCCAGCCCCCCTGTCCCCCAGAGCAAGAGGGCAAGGTGTGTGACCCGCTGTGCTCGGCCGAGGGCTGCTGGGGCCCGGGCCCGGGGCAGTGCCTGTCCTGCCGCTACTACAGCCGGAGGGGCGTCTGCGTGCCCACCTGCCGCTTCAGCGAGGGGTCAGCGGGCACGGGCACGGGCACGGGGGGCACGGGGCAAGGGTGGC
>NW_024497013.1:0-2622 GCF_017590055.1 Onychostruthus taczanowskii
CAATTGCATAAACAGTGGGGCATCGATTGTAGGCCCAAAGAATTTACTATTGCCTTTACTAGGCTTTTACAAATAGGGGTTATTGATCGCCCGGTGGACATACTCCACTCGGACATATGGGATAAGTGCACCAAAGCTTTGGCAGAGGACACTATGTCCTCTGGCAGTGGGAAATGTCTCTAGTCATGGGGCAAAGTTGTGCAGATTCTGCGGACCGCTTTACAAGAGCAGGAAACCTGGAAAGCCGCCCAAGACTACCTGCTTGCCGTTCCCAAACTCAGGGTCAGCGCGACCACGCAGACCTCAGAAGGCAATCTTTTAACCGGGGCCAGCACCTCCCTAGAGCAAGACGATCGCCCGTCGTTGCCTTGCCCAGCCGGCTCTACTCCCGAGTCACCATTGGCGGGACAGCAAAAATCTTTGTGGGATGAATTACTTGATGAGGTTAGAAACATGGCGGTCGATTTAGAACTGGGGGAGGTTTGGGACAGACCTCCGCCGTACGCTCCTAAAAGCGGTGCCGAGCGGCGGGTTGAGGGGCGGAGTGCAGACCCTGCCGTTAGGCAAAAAGGGGAACCATCGAGCACGGGCGAGCGGAATAAAGAGAACATTCAAGAAGAGAGGGGCAAAGGAGGCGGTTTTGGAAGGGTAGAGACTTCCAATAAAGGCGATAAGCCCAATCAGGATACGCACAGCAGAACATGTCTTTACATGGTAAAGCCCTCTGAGCGTAAGGGGCAGAGTGACCACAGGGGGAGGGATCAACCCACCCAGCACAAGAAAGAGCGGGGGCGGAGCTCAACAAAAAGGCACTGGAGCCTGGAACTATCTAGTCAGTCGACTTCCGCCTCTGAGTCAGACACCAGCTGGGCCAAGTGGTCGGACAGCCGGTCCGCTACCGACTCAGACCCAGAGCCTGAGGAAGTTAATACAAATAAAACTAAAGGCGGTGGCTTTCTCGCACCAACAAAAAGGGAACACACGAAGGGTACACCACTTACAGAGTGGAAGAAAATACAAATTGCTTGTGCCGATTGGGTCCAGCCTACTGCTTTAGCGTTCCCGGTTCGGGTTGCAGATGAGGGGCAAAGGACTTATACTCCGGTGAATCCCAAAGACGTGCAAGCGATTGTTAAAGCGATTGCAGATAAAGGGATTAACTCCACTATGGTTTCCAGCCTTATTGACAGCGTTTTTGGAAACGATGACATGCTCAATGATACCTTCCTATCCCTAAATCAGTCAAATCCAGATCTCACCGAGTCCTTCTGGCTTTGCTACGGCCCCAAACCTCCTTTTTATGAAGGTGTTGCTTTAAATATCTCCTTCAATTTCTCAACACAACAGAGTCCACCCCAGTGTAGGTGGGACACACCACGACGAGGGATCACTGAGTCAGGTCACGGGTCGAGGCAAGTGCTTAGGCAGATCAGACGCAGCCAAACAAGAGAGCATCCTATGCCAGGAAATCACACAACCCCAAAGCCCAAGCAAATGGGCGATCCCAGCTAAGCCAGGGATGTGGGTGTGCCATCAATCAGGAGTCAGCCCTTGCGTTTATCTTGATCATTTCAATTCCTCGGTTGATTTTTGTGTCCAAGTTCTTATCGTTCCCAGGGTCTTACATCATCAAGAGGAAGAAATACATCTCCTTTCAGATGACTCACACCAGCTTCGCAAGAGAGAGGCGATTACCAGCATTACTTTTGCAATGCTCCTCGGTTTAGGAGCCCTTGGCACAGGCACAGGTGTTTCAGCCCTTGTGACCGAGAGCAGCAGGGACCCTCTCGGTTGCAAGCAACCATCGATGAAGATATGCAGAAAATAGAAGGGTCTATTTCCCTTTTGGAAAAGTCCCTCTCCTCCCTTTCCGAGGTCGCCCTGCAGAGCAGACGCGGTCTAGGTCTCCTGTTCATGCAGCAGGGAGGTCTATGTGTCGCTCTAAGGGAAGAGTGCTGCTTCTACGCAGATCGCACGGGAGTCATGCGAGACTCAATGGCAGAACTAAGGGAAAGGTTGGCCTGGAGAAAAAGAGAGCGAGAGAGCCAACAAGGACTGTTTGAGTCGTGGTTCAATAAGTCTCCGTGGCTTACCACCCTCATTGCTACCCTTATAGGCCCTTGTGTTATGTTGCTTCTGGCACTAATGTTCGGACCCTGCATCCTGAATAAGTTGGTGTCCTTTGTTAGGAATCGCTTCGATTCGATTAACATTATGTTAGTGGAATGTCAGCAGTTGCTTTAGGCAGAACATGCTAAACATTTTAAACAGTTGACGTTCACACTAACAAGTTTAATAGCCCTGATCTTGGTTGCCTCTTAACAATGTTAAGACTAACCACGTTTATTCGGTTGACGTTACCGCATTTTCTTAACCATGGAGAAGGGGGGAAGTGTGGGAGGATAGAGAAGCGTGGGAAGATAGGGACAGGCCATCGGAAGATCTCACGCTGGACGGAAAGATAGGGACCTCCCCTTTCTCCCAGTTCGTTGCATAAGCAGATGAAGGTTATATAAGGCTGTGTAACCAGGGAGTAAACGCCATTTACCGTCCACCAGATTGGTGTCTGTGAGTAATTGGACAGAGCAGCCTGCGCTGGGTCCCGTGCCGCTCTTGAACAAG
>NW_024497013.1:4223-5283 GCF_017590055.1 Onychostruthus taczanowskii
AAAGCAAGCTGGCAGGGGGGTTAAGGCAGCTCTGGGCCAACCCTGCACTGCAGATTTCTTCCCCAGCACAAGCCCCTCATCTCCTGCACCATCCTGCAGAGCCTTTGCCTCCACGGCCATGGGGTCAGTGGCAGGAGTTACCTCCCTGCAGGTCCCCCTGATGAGGGGACACTCCCAGTACCCATCTGATGTCCCTTTATGGCCTCCAGAGCATTGTAGAATTTCTCCTTTTCCCCCTCCTCTTCCTGCTGCCTTTGTTCCCAGCTCAGGTGGGAGCTCTGGGCACTGAGTGTGCAGCACTCTCCATTCAGGATGGAATATCTCTGGGACACTCAGGTATTTCCCTGGATGCTGCTGCTGTCCTGCAGGCTCCGTTCCTGACAGGCTCAGCTCTCCCCTGCAGCTCTGTGTTGCCACAGCCCCTCGGCACTGAGGCCAGGGCAGTGGTGCTGGCAGGGCTGTGCAGGCACTGCCATGAGCCCTCTGTGCCCCTGGCTGTGAGGGGAGAGCCCAGCTCTCCCTTGGCAATTTGGAGAGCTGCCCTTGAAACTGGATTCACCAGCTCCCCACAGTGTCCAGTTTCTCCTCAGGGAGCCCCTGGGTGCCCTCCAGCCTCAAGAGGGGACAGCCCTGGGCAGCTGAGAGCAGGGCTGATGGACAGACTGTCTGCCCCACCCTGCACCAAGGGATGATCTCTGTGCCTCACAGCAGCCACCAGGTGTCTCTCAGACAGAAGTGGAAATGCCAAAGATTTCTGCCTTAAAAATGCCACTCCCTCTGCTGGGGGCAAGTAGAAGCAAATAACCAAAACAACATCCTCAGAGCTCTGCTCTGCAGTCGGGTGAATTGGGAGTGACAGTGCTGAAAAGCTATTTAATACCCTGGGTGGATTTAATCAAACATCACTCCCAGTTTCTATTTATCTGTTTTTACAGAGCAGAACTGAGTCCTCCAGAGCATCAGCAGAGCCCCTTGCTCCTTGGAGCTTTCTGAGCCAGCCCTCACCAGATTTCCTAAAATGGGCCATCTCCCCAAGAGAGGAGAAATTATTTCGGGGGCA
>NW_024497014.1:0-221 GCF_017590055.1 Onychostruthus taczanowskii
CCTCCTCCTCCTCCTCCTCACTTTTCTGCCCGCCCTTCATCCCCCAGGAGCGCCAGGGAGAACTCGGGAGATGCCGGACGGGACAGACGGAAGGGACGAGGAAGAGGAGGGTGAGGAAGAGGAGGATGAGGAAGGAGAGGGTGAGGAAGAGGAGGGTGAGGAACAAGACCACGAGGAAAAGGAGGGTGAGGAAAAGGAGGGTGAGGAAGAGGAGCGTGAGG
>NW_024497015.1:0-221 GCF_017590055.1 Onychostruthus taczanowskii
TTTTTAGGGATTTTTTGGGGGTTTTTTTTGATGTTTTGGGCGTTGGTGTATTCCAAGGGTTAAAGGATCTCAGGGGTTAAATGATTTCTGGGATTTGAGGGAATTCCCAGAATTTTTGGGAATTTTTTGGGAATTTTTGGGAGTTTTTTGGCCATTTCACGAATTTTTCGCTGATTTTTGGCTGATTTTTCACCCATTTTTCAGGGATTTTTTAGGGACTT
>NW_024497016.1:0-221 GCF_017590055.1 Onychostruthus taczanowskii
CTCCCGGCCCCGCTCCCGGCCCCGCTCTCACCGCGGCCCAGCCCCGGCCCCGGCTCCAGGCCCTCAGGGCGGCCGCCCCCGCGCGGATCATGGCGGGAAGGCGAGGGGCGGGGACAGGCGCGGCGACGTCACCGCGCGCGCGCGGCGCCACTTCCGTCGGGGGCGGAACGGCGGGAAAAGGGGAGGAAGGGGGAGAAACCCCCCCCCCTTTGTGTCCCCCC
>NW_024497017.1:0-221 GCF_017590055.1 Onychostruthus taczanowskii
AAAACTCAGTGAACAACAGAGAAAGAAACATACATAAGTTTAATGTTTTGACTGATGTCAGCTTGACTTAAACAAGCAAACCTTTCCAAAGCACACCACTGAGTACGGAGGTGCCTTTCAATTACAACAGCAGAAACAACGCTATGAAGATAGTAAACGCCATGAGATGTATGTGCCAGATCCAAGAAAGCTTTGAAAAAGTCTCTTTATTTTGCTGAGAT
>NW_024497018.1:0-221 GCF_017590055.1 Onychostruthus taczanowskii
AACACCGGGAACACCGGGAACACCGGGGAACACCGGGAACACCGGGAGACAACCCCAGAAAATCATAAACATAAATCCTCAGGAAAACCCCCCAACGCGCCACCGCTCTGCCTGCGGCTTTCCGGGGTTTTTCATGGGAACACCGGGACACACAGGGATGGAATTCCCACAGCATTCCCAGGAAAACAGCCGGGAAACACCGGAAAATAATAAAAAATAAT
>NW_024497019.1:0-221 GCF_017590055.1 Onychostruthus taczanowskii
AGCCTCCTCCCTCTCCCTCCACCCCCTCCTCCATCTCTCCACGTCTCCCTCCCGTCCCTCTCTCCCCTCGTTCCTCCCTCTCTTTCCATCCCCCCTCAGTCCTCCTCCCTCTCCCTTCCTTCCACACCTCCTCCATCTCTCCTCTCCTTCCTCCATCTCTCCCTTCATTCCTCCTCCCTCCCTCCCTCCTCCTGTCCCTCTCTCCCCTCCCTGCTCCATCT
>NW_024497020.1:0-221 GCF_017590055.1 Onychostruthus taczanowskii
GGGGGGGGGGTGGTAGTGAAACCAATGCAGTTGTATTCCACAAATTGTGACCAAATCACACCATCTTTATTAACAAGTCTCTACACAAACTTACTTGGGAGTCAAAAGAAGCTGTTCTAGATTACACAGATTTTACAAATAATCCTTTAAAATCTTAGACCCATACACTGCCTAACTAAAAAGGCACCTGATGGTTAAGAGCCTATATCCAACTGCTTTCT
>NW_024497021.1:0-221 GCF_017590055.1 Onychostruthus taczanowskii
TTTCTTTCTCTTTTTTTCTTTCTTTTTAATTTTTCTGTTGCTCTTCTTTCTTTGTTCTTTTTCTTGAAGATGTAATTCAGACCAGCTATGGGTCCAGCTCTGTATTACTTGGCTTTTAGTGTCTTCTATATCCCATAGGATACCCTCTGGCTCTACAATGTATTCTCTATTTTTACCTGCTTTTTCCCAGCTCTATGTCATATTTACTGTTTTACACGGTG
>NW_024497022.1:0-221 GCF_017590055.1 Onychostruthus taczanowskii
CGGGCGAGCAGCGCCGCATGGTGGCCCGCATGGTGGCCCACCCGGGCTACGACCCGTCCACCAAGGACAACGACATCATGCTGCTCAAGCTGCTGGCCCCCGCCGCCATCTCCGAGCGCGTCCGGCCCATCCCGGTGGCCTCGTGCCTGCCCCGGCCCGGCACCACCTGCGTCACCTCGGGCTGGGGGGCCACCACCTCACCTGAAGGTAGGGCGGGGGGG
>NW_024497023.1:0-221 GCF_017590055.1 Onychostruthus taczanowskii
CAGGCGCGCGGGGTGGGGGAGGGGCGGGGCTATTTTGGGCTCCCGAAAGGGCAAAGGGGACCCGAGAAGGTCGCGGGGGGGTCCCCTCCCCCCCACCCCGATATAAGGGGGAGCCCCCGGAGCCCCCCGAGCCCAGCCCGGACACCTCACGGTGAGTGAGCCCCGAAAAAGCCCGAAATGAACCCAAAATTAACCCCGAAATTGGGGGAGGGGGGAGGGGG
>NW_024497024.1:0-5174 GCF_017590055.1 Onychostruthus taczanowskii
TTTCCCCAAAAAATCCCTTTTTTTACCAAAAAAAATAGCTTTTTTTTCCCCCAAAAAATCCAATTTTCGCCCCCAAAAAACTCAATTTATCCACCAAAAAATTCAATTTATTCACCAAAAAAATAAATATTTTTCTCAAAAAATTCCACTATCTTCCCAAAATATATCTAATTTTATGGAAAAAAAATCCCCGTTTTTTACCGAAATATTCAATCTTTCTACGAAAAAATCCCTGTTTTTTCTCAAAAAGATTCAACGTTTTTTACCAAAAATCCTGGCTTTCTGCACAAAAAAAATCCAATCTTTTCCACCCAAAAAATCCCAGTTTTTTGAAAAAAAAAAAAAAAAAAAAAAAAAAAAAAAAAAAAACCCCCCAAAAAATAAAATTTTCCCCCCAAAAAACAAAATTTTTTTCCCCCCAAAAAACAAACATTCCCAGCCTCTTCCGAACCTGCTGCACCCGCTCCTCCTGCTTCCTACAAAAATACATATTTTTCACCCAAAATTCACTTATTTTTGTCAAAAAATATTCCTATTTTTTCCAAAAAAAATTCCCTTTTTTTCCCCAAAAAAATCGCATTTTTTTTCTCAAAAAAATTCAATTTTTTCCCTCAAAAAATACAATTTTTTCCCCACAAATAATCGAATTTTTTCACCCAAAGAAAGTCAATTTTTTTCTCAAAACACTCCAGGATTTTCTGAAAAAAACTCTACTTTTTCCTAAAAAAATTCCCATTTTTTTACCAAAAAATCCCATTTTTCCCTCAAAAATACCAATTTTTTTTACCAAAAATCCCAATTTTTTCTCGAAACAATTTGATTTCATTACCCCCAAAAATTCCGTTTTTTTCCCAAACAACACCCCTTTTTTGTCCCAAAAAAATCCCATTTCTTTTGCAAAAAAAAAAAAAAATTCCTCCCGCTCCTCCTGCTTCCTACAAAAATACATATTTTTCACCCAAAATTCACTTATTTTTGTCAAAAAATATTCCTATTTTTTCCAAAAAAAATTCCCTTTTTTTCCCCAAAAAAATCGCATTTTTTTTCTCAAAAAAATTCAATTTTTTCCCTCAAAAAATACAATTTTTTCCCCACAAATAATCGAATTTTTTCACCCAAAGAAAGTCAATTTTTTTCTCAAAACCCTCCAGGATTTTCTGAAAAAAACTCTACTTTTTCCTAAAAAAATTCCCATTTTTTTACCAAAAAATCCCATTTTTCCCTCAAAAATACCAATTTTTTTTACCAAAAATCCCAATTTTTTCTCGAAACAATTTGATTTCATTACCCCCAAAAATTCCGTTTTTTTCCCAAACAACACCCCTTTTTTGTCCCAAAAAAATCCCATTTCTTTTGCAAAAAAAAAAAAAATTCCTGCCAAAAATGCAAATTTTTCCCGCTAAAAATGCAAATTATTTTTTCCCGCCAAAAATGCAAATTATTTTTCCCGCCAAAGTTCCCATTCCCAGCCTCTACCTCACCTGCTGCACCCGCTCCTCCTGCTTCCTACAAAAACACATATTTTTCACCCAAAATTCACTTATTTTTGTCAAAAAATATTCCTATTTTTTCCAAAAAAAATTCCCTTTTTCCCCCAAAAAATTCAATTTATTCACCCAAAAAAGTCAATTTTTTTCACAAAAAATTAGAGTATTTTCCCCCCAAAAAAATCTAATTTGTTTGGAAAAAAATCCCATTTTTTACCAAAATATTCAATTTTTTTACGAAAAAATCCCTGTTTTTTCTCAAAAAGATCAACTTTTTTTACCAAAAATCCTTGGCTTTCTGCACAAAAAAATATCCAATCTTTTCCACCCAAAAAAATCCCAGTTTTTTGCAAAAAAAAAAAAAAAAAAAAAAAAAAAAAAAAAAAAAAAAAAAAAAACCCCCCTTTTTTTTGTCAAAACATATTCCTATTTTTTCCCAAAAAAAATCCCTTTTTTTTCCCCAAAAAAATCGCATTTTTTTCTCAAAAAAATTCAATTTTTTCCACCAAAAAATTCAATTTTTTCATCCAAAATAATCAATTTCCCCCCCCCAAAAACGTCATTTTTTCAGTAAAAAAATTATAAATTTTTCCAAAAAAAAATACCCATTTTTTGCTAAAATATTCAATTTTTTCACCAAAAAATCCAATTTTTTCACCAAAGAATCCAATTTTTTCACCAAAAAAATCCCATTTTTTCACTCAAAAATCCCATTTTTTCCAAAAAACTGTTTTCCCGCCAAAAATGCAAATTTCTCGGCGAAAAATTCAAATATTTTCCTGCCAAAAATGCAAATTCTTTTTCCCGCCAAAAATGCAAATTTTCCCCGCCAAAACTTCCCATTCCCAGCCTCTTCCGCACCTGCTGCACCCGCTCCTCCTGCTTCCTACAGAAATACACTTTTTTCACCCAAAACTCGCTTTTTTTTGTCAAAAAATATTCCTATTTTTTCCCAAAAAAATCCCTTTTTTTCCCCAAAAAATCGCATTTTTTTCTCAAAAAATTCAATTTTTTCCCACAAAAAATTCAATTTTTTCCACCAGAAAATTCAATTTATTCACCCAAAATACTCAATTTTCCCCCAATAATGTGATTTTTTAACTAAAAAAATACAGATTTTCCCCAAAAAAATTCCCAATTTTTTACCAAAATATTCCAATTTTTTACCAAAAAATTCTTTTTTTTCTCAATCAAAAGCAATTTTTTTAGCTCCTAAAAATTCTGATTCTTTTCTCAAAAAAATGCAATTTTTTGCCAAAAAATCCGATTTTTTACTAAAAAAAATTCCCATTTTTTCTCAAAAAAAAATTGAAATTTTCCCCCCCAAAAAATCAATTTTTTAACCAAAAAATTTCCACTTTTTCACTCAAAAAAATTCAAGTTCTTTTCTAAAAAATCCGAATTTTTTCTCCAAAAAACCCCTGATTTTTTCCTTGAAAAATTCAAATTTTTGCCCTCAAAAAATCTAACTTTTCCCCCCAAAAAATCCAATTTTTTCCACCAAAAAATTCAAATTTTTCCCCCAAAACATTTCATTTTTTCACTAAAAGAATTCTAATTTTTAAAAAAAAAATTCCCATTTTTTACCAAAATATTCAATTTTTTAACCAAAAAAAAAAAATCCCTTTTTTTCCACAAAAACATTAGTTTTTTTTACCAAAAAATCCTGGTTTTTTCCACAAAAAAAAATCAATTTTGCCACTCAAAAATTTCCTTTTTTCTACAAAAAAACCCCATTTTTTCACCCAAAAAATTTCAATGTATTCCCCAAAAATATTCCAAATTTTTTGCCTAAAAATTTCAATTTTTTTACTAAAAAATCCCTTTTTTTCCCCAAAAAAATCCAAATTTTTTTCCTAAAAATTCACTTTTTTCCCCAAAAATTCCCAGTTCTTCACTCAAAAAATCCAAATTTTTTTCAGCAAAATTTCCCATTTTTTCCCCCAAAAAAATCCAAAATTTTCACCCAAAAATTCCCATTTTTCCCCCAAAAAGTTCCAATTTTTTTTCTTATCTCAATTGTAATTTTTCCTAAAAAATTCCAAGTTTTCACCAAAAAGAACCCCAAATTTTTCCCCTAAAAATCTCTTTTTTAGCCAAAAAACCCCCCTTTTTTCCTAAAAAAATCACTTTTTTTGACAAAAAAATTCAATTTTTTCACCCAAAAATTTTTCCCTACAAAATTTAATTTTTGTCCTAAAAATCCAATATTCTTACTCAAAAATGTCACATTTTTTTCCGTAAAAATCCATTTTTTTCTCCCAAAAAATATCAAATTTTCCCGAAAAATTCCAATTTTTTGTCCCAAAAAATACCAATTTTTTCCCCTCCAAAAAAATTCCAAATTTTGGTGGGAAAAATCAGAATTTTTGGCGGGAAAAAAATGGAATTTTGGTGGGAAAATGGGAATATTTTGGGGTTAAAAAATGGGAAATTTTTGGGAGGAAAAAAATTGGAAATTTTGGGGAAAAAAATGGGAGTTTTTGAAAAAAAAAATTGGGATTTTTTTTGGGAAAAAAGGGAATTTTGAGAAGGAAAAAACATGAATTTTTGGGTTAAAAAATGGGACTTTTTGGGGGGAAAAAATTTGAATTTTGGGGAAAATTTTGAGGAATTTTTGGGGAAATTTTTGGGAATTTTTTGGGGGAAAAATACAAATTTTGGGGGGAAAAAATTCAAATTTTGAGGGGGAAAATTCAAATTTTCAGGGGGAGAAATTCAAATTTTCAAGGAATTTTTGGGCATTTTTTAGGGATTTTTTTTCAAATTTTTGGGGAATTTTTTGGGATTTTTTTTTTTTTTTGAGAAAAAAATGGAAATTTGAGAATGAAAAAATCTGAATTTTTGGGTTAAAAAATGGGATTTTTTGGGGGAAAAAATTCAAATTTTGAGGGAATTTTGGGGCATTTTTTGGGAATTTTTAGGGGAATTTTTGGGGATTTTTTTGGGGGAAAAATAGAATTTCGAGAACGAAAAAATCTGAATTTTTGGGTTAAAAATGGGATTTTTTTGGAGAAAAAATTCGAATTCTGAGGGAATTTTTTAGGGGATTTTTTTTTTGAATTTTCAGGTAATTTTTTTGGGATTTTTAGGGAATTTTTGGGGAAAAAAACCCAGAAATTTGGGGGATTTTTTTGGGATTTTTTTTGGAGAAAAAATAGAATTTTGAGAACAAAAAAATCTGAATTTTTGGGTTAAAAAAATCGGATTTTTTTGGAGAAAAAATGCAAATTTTGAGGGAATTTTTTAGGGGATTTTTTTTGAATTTTCAGGTAATTTTTTGGGGATTTTTGGGGATTTTTTGGGGATTTTTTAGGGGATTTTTTTTGAATTTTCAGGTAATTTTTTGGGGATTTTTGGGGATTTTTTGGGGATTTTTTAGGGGATTTTTTTTGAATTTTCAGGTAATTTTTTGGGGATTTTTGGGGATTTTTTGGGGATTTTTTAGGGGATTTTTTTTGAATTTTCAGGTAATTTTTTGGGGATTTTTGGGGATTTTTTGGGGATTTTTTAGGGGATTTTTTTTGAATTTTCAGGTAATTTTTTGGGGATTTTTAGGGAATTTTTGGGGAAAAAAATCAGAATTTTGGGGGATTTTTTGGGAATTTTTTAGGGAATTTTTGGGGATTTTTTGGGATTTTTTTGGGGAAAAAATAAAATTTTGAGAATGAAAAAATCTGAATTTTT
>NW_024497025.1:0-221 GCF_017590055.1 Onychostruthus taczanowskii
CCAGGTGTCCCCAAGCCCCCCCAAAGTGTCCCCAGGCCCACCCCAGGTGTGACCCCGTGTCCCCAACTCCACCCCAATTGTCCCCAGGGTGTCCCCAGCCTTCCCAGGTGTCCCCAAGGTGTCCCCAACCCCTCCAGGTGTCCCCAAGGTGTCCCCAAATCCTCCCCAGGTGTCCCCAACCCTTCCGCCAAGACGTCCCCAGGTGTCCCCAGATGTCCCCA
>NW_024497026.1:0-221 GCF_017590055.1 Onychostruthus taczanowskii
TTGGATTGGAGGTGTATCCATATTCCTCAGGAGAGGCTGAAGATGGCACACAGGAAGCAGTACGGATAACCCTGAGGCTCCCTGATAATGTGATTTATTTTAAAGTGCCTGTGGTAGCCCAATGGGATCCTGCAGGTGTGAACTTAAGACATAAATTTATTTTAAATTTGAATAGTGGAATTTATATCTGAGTTGGACTGTTGTTACAATCCAGCTGTAAA
>NW_024497027.1:0-221 GCF_017590055.1 Onychostruthus taczanowskii
AAATCCCCTCCTAACCCCTCCTAAACTCCCAAAATCCCCCGAATTTCCCTAAATCACCCCAAATTCCCTTCCTAAATCCGTCCTAAACTCCCCAAACCCCCGAAATCTCCCTAAACCCCCCCAAAAACCTCCCCAAAATCCTCTCCTAAGCCCCTCCTAAAGTGCCTAAGCCCCCCAAAACTCCCAAACCCCTCCAAAACCCCCCAAAACTCGCTCCTAAA
>NW_024497028.1:0-221 GCF_017590055.1 Onychostruthus taczanowskii
AAATCCCCAAAATTTCACCCAAAAAAATCCCAAAACTTCCACCCAAAATTGATTAATTTCACCCCAAAATCCCCCGCCCAACCCCCCACGCCGATGACGTCATCACCCAATCCCCGCCCCCCCGTATGACGTCACCACTCACTCTGCACGCAGGTCACGTGCTCCTCCCTCAGGGGGGGGCTGGGCTGCGCGGGGGGCGTGGCCCGCGCGGGGGGCGTGGC
>NW_024497029.1:0-221 GCF_017590055.1 Onychostruthus taczanowskii
CAAAATTCCCAAAATTCCAAAGATTTCTCCCGAAGTTCCAAAGATTTTTCAAAAAAGTCGGAAAATTTTCCCCAAATTCCAAAGATTTCCCCCAAAATTCCAAAGATTTTCCCCAAATTCCGAAGATTTTTCCCAAAATTCCAAAGATTTTCCCCAAATTCCAAAGATTTCTCCCAAAATTCCGAAGATTTTTTCCAAAATTCCGTTGATTTTTCCAGGAA
>NW_024497030.1:0-221 GCF_017590055.1 Onychostruthus taczanowskii
GTTCTTCGGCACTCTCAAGGTGGGGCTGGGGGGGTTAAATTGGGTCTGGGGGCTCCGGGGGGGCATCAATCCAGGGTTTTTCAGTGCCCTGCAGGTGGGGCTGGGGGAAAACTTGGGAGGTAAATTGGGTCTGGGGTCTCTGGGGGGGGTCTGCTGGTAAATTTGGGTTTGTTCAGGGACCTGCAGGTAGGTGGAGAGAGAGAAATTGGGTCTGGGGGCTC
>NW_024497031.1:0-221 GCF_017590055.1 Onychostruthus taczanowskii
TTTTTTTCAGTAACAGGGAAATAATAGTAAATAATAGAGGTGATACTCCAATCTCAGAACCAGTGAAAAGCCCTCCAAGATCACCAACCCAAGTCCACTTCCACAAGTTCTTGGAATACTCCAGGTGTGGGGGCTCCACCACTTCCCCGAGCAGCCTTTCCAGTGCCTCACCATCCTTTTGGTGAAGGGATTTTCCCTAATATCCAAGCTGAGCCTCCCCT
>NW_024497032.1:0-221 GCF_017590055.1 Onychostruthus taczanowskii
ACATTCTATAGCACCCCACTTCCTTTTTTTTCTTGAGTCACTGAGTAATGAAACAATGCAGCTTCCACCCAGTATGAAAAAAGTCAGATTTCAGGTTCTAAAGGACACTAATTCTGGCAAAAATCTCAATTCAGTCTTCATGGTCAAAGATGTCACAATGCTTTTCACCACAAAATAACCACCAGTACCCAGTTGTCTAAACATCATTAGTGATGTGGAAT
>NW_024497033.1:0-221 GCF_017590055.1 Onychostruthus taczanowskii
GGACCCCAAAAGTGCCCCCCAAAAAAACCCCCGGGGGTGTTGGGGGTGCTCAGTGGGGGAGGGGTCCCCGGGTTGTTTTTTGTTGTCTTTTTTGGGGGGGGGTCCCGGGGGTCCTTCACTGCCCTTCGGCCTTGGGCTTCTTTGGAGCGGATTTCCTGGGGAGGGGGGAATTTGGAAAAATGGAGACCCCTCCTCAAAATAACCCCCAGACCCCCAATGCA
>NW_024497034.1:0-221 GCF_017590055.1 Onychostruthus taczanowskii
GGTCTAACCCCCCAAAATCCGACCCCTTCCCCAAATCAGGGGGGTTCCCCCCCCAAATCCAACCTTTCCCCTCCCCCTCATCTCCCACTCCCCAAAGGGGGGGTCCAGCCCCCCAAACCCCCCCCAAACGCCCCCAAAGTGGGGGTCTCAAGGCTCAGCGGGGGCGGGGGGCAGCGCCAGGGCCAGCCCCCCCTGCGTCACCACCAACCTCAGCCTGGGGG
>NW_024497035.1:0-5174 GCF_017590055.1 Onychostruthus taczanowskii
CAATCCTTCATTACACACAGACACACACAAAAAAGGTAGGTTTAGGGGCAGACAGTCCGGGTTTAGGGGCAGACAGGCTGGGTTTAGGGACAGACAGGCTGAGTTTAGAGGTTACTTAATTGGCGACTCCTGGAGGTAGAACAGGAAGGTCCCACCCTGGTTATTAGGGGACAGGAGGGTCCCCAAAATGGCGGGAATGGTTGAAACAGGTCAGGACCCTCAGGGGATAAAGATGAAGGTCCCAGCCTGGGGTCTGAGGGGACAGGAGGATCCCCATGACGGGATGAAGAGGAAGAGGAGGTTCCCTCACTTGGAAGTGACACAGGAAGGTCCCACCCCATGTAGGAGGGTCCCCAAAATGGCGGGAAGAGCTGAAACAGGAGCCAGCCCTGAGGGGATGAAGATCAGGGTCCCACCCCAGCTCTGAGGGTCCCCAAAATGGCGGGAAGAGCTGAAACAGGAGCCAGCCCTGAGGGGATGAAGATCAGGGTCCCACCCCAGCTCTGAGGGTCCCCAAAATGGCGGGAAGAGCTGAAACAGGAGCCAGCCCTGAGGGGGTGAACATGAGGGTCCCACCCCGGCTCTGAGGGTCCCCAAAATGGCGAGAAGAGCTGAAACAGGAGCCAGCCCTGAGGGGGTGAACATGAGGGTCCCACCCCGGGCTCTGAGGGTCCCCAAAACGGAGAAAGAGCTGAAGCACGACCAAACCCTCATTGCCCCAAGCGCCGCCATTAGCGCCCCTCACTCACCTTGGCGCCCCACGATCTCGGCCACATGCTCGGAGCTGGGCACGGCCACGCACTCGGTGGTGTTGACGCTTTTCCTCCGGAGCAGCGCCGCCTGCTCGCCTCCCACAGCCCCGACATCGCCGTAGCTCTGCGGCAGCATCGCCGCCATCATCCCCCGGCCTCCCCCAACATCGAGGCCGCGCGGTTGCAACGGCGGCAACAACTGCGCGGCTTCCTCGTCCTCATCTTCCCTCAGCTCCGTCTCGCCGCCATCATCCTCCTCCTCCTCCTCCTCCTCCGCGCCGGGTTGGGGGAGGCCGAGTCCTTGCAGGCGCTGCTGGAGGAGAAGCAGCTGCGGCTCGGCGGCCTCGTTGGCCTCGGCGTCTCCGCTCGGCATGGCGGTCGCGGCTACGAGAGCGGAGCCGCCATGGCCGGGGCTGAGCGGCAGGAACGAGGCTCAGCGCGGCGCGGCGGCCATGGCGGCGGAAGGGGAGGGGGAAGGAGAAGCGTGATTGGCTGAGGAGGGCGGGGTTTGGCGGTGATTGACAGGGTACGCCCCGAGTTTTGTGTTGTTTCATTGGGTGGTTAGGGAGGGGCGGGCTGTCAATCAATCGTAAACCACGCCCCGCCATCGGTACTGTATCATTGGATGAGCCAGAGAAGGGGCGTGGCTTCGGAGTGATTGACAGGTGAGGCGTGAGGGAGAAGGATTTTTGGGGGGATTTTAATCCGATTTTTGGGATTTTAATCCAATTTTAGGGATTTTAATCCCGATTTTTTTTGGACTTCAATCCTCATCTCTTTTACGATCGCTATCGCGGTTGGAATCTCAAAAATCTGGATCGGAATCCCCTCAAAAATGAAAAAAATTTGGGTGAGAATCCTCAAAAAAAGCGGGATTGGAAGCAAAAAAATTTGGATCCCAAAACCAAAATCAGGATGGAAATCCTCAAAAAATAAATCAGGATTAAATCCTTAAAATTCGGGTTATTTTCTCCAAAATGGCCCAAAACACCCCAAAAAATCCCAAAGTGATTCAAAAGAGTCAAAAAAGGGCCCAAAAGAGCCCAAAAACCCCCTAAAAATGGTTAAAAATACCCCAAAAATGCCCTTAAAAACCCCCAAAAATGCCCTTTAAAGGCCAAAAAAATGGCCCAAAAATTCCACAAAATTCCCCAAAAAATTCCCCCCAAAAATTAAAAAAAAATCCCCAAAAATCCCCCAGAAATTCCCAAAAAATAATAAAAAAACCCAAAAAAATCCTCTCTAAAATCTGAAAAAATCCCCAAAATATCCCCCAAAAATCCCTAAAAATATTTTTAAATCCCAAAAAATCCCCCAGAAATTCCCAAAAAATAATAAAAAAACCCAAAAAAATCCTCTCTAAAATCTGAAAAAATCCCCAAA
The DNA here is from genome assembly GCF_017590055.1 of Onychostruthus taczanowskii. Lineage (NCBI taxonomy): Eukaryota > Metazoa > Chordata > Aves > Passeriformes > Passeridae > Onychostruthus > Onychostruthus taczanowskii. The sequence continues at coordinate 2,136 of NW_024497035.1, forward strand.
ATATCCCCCAAAAATCCCTAAAAATATTTTTAAATCCCAAAAAATCCCCCAAAATAATTTAAAAATCTTCAAAAAATACCCAAGAAATCCTAAAAAATTCCCCAAAAATTCCCAAAAAAATCCCCCCAAAAAATCTCCATCAAAATGCTCAAAAAAAAAAGAAAATAAAAATCCAAAAAAAATCTCGAAAAATTCCCCCAAAACCACAAAAAATTTTCCTTAAAAAATCCCCAAAAGCCCCAAAAAATTAAAATAAAATCTCCCAAAAATGTAAAAAAAAAATCCCCAAAAATTCCCCCCAAACTTTCCCAAAAACTCAAAAAATTTTTTTAAAAATCACAAAAAATCCCCCCAAAATAATTTAAAAAACCCCCCAAAAATCACCCAAAAATCCCTAAAAAATTCCCAAAAAATCCACAAACATTTTCCAAAAATTCCTTAAAGATACAAATAAAAATCCCTAAAAATTAAAAATAAAATCCCCAAAAATGCCCAAAATTTTGGAGTTTTGGGGGGATTTTTTTTTTTTTTGATTTTTATTTTAAGTTTTTGAGGGATAATTTTTAGAATTTGGGGATTTTTTTGGTGATTTTTTGGGGATATTTTTTGGATTTTTTGGGAGATAATTTTGGGATTTTTCTGGCATTTTTGGGTGGTTTTTTGAGGATTTCTTGGGGGGATTTTTGGGAATTTTTCTAAATTTTTTGGAAATTTTTTCGGATTTTTTTGTGATTTTTTGGGATTTTTTTGGGAATTGTTTTGGAATTTTTGGGGGATTTTTTTGAGGGATTTTTTGGGATTTTGAGTCATTTTTTGGGTTTTTTTTAAGGGGATTTTTGGGGATTTTAAAATTTTTTCGGGGATTTATTTTGATTTTTTTTGAGAATTTTTTTGATTTTTTAATTTTAATTTTTTCGGATTTTTCGGGAGATTTTTTTGGGATTTTTTAGGAATTTGTTGGGGGATTTTTTTGAGGGATTTTTTGGGATTTTGAGTCATTTTTTGGATTTTTTAAGGGGATTTTCAAATTTTTTAGGGGATTTATTTTGATTTTTTTTGAGGATTTTTTTGATTTTTTTATTTTAATTTTTTCGGATTTTTCGGGAGATTTTTTTTGGATTTTTTAGGAATTTTGGGGGGGATTTTTTTTTTGAAAATTTTTTGGAGATTTTTGGGGGGATTTTTTAGAATTTTTGGGGGATTTTTTAGGGAATTTTTAAATTTTTTTTTTTTAATTTTTGGGATTTTTTGGGTTTTTGGGGGGAATTTTTTAGATTTTTTTTGGGTTTTAGGGTGATTTTTTGGGATTGTTTTGGGATTTTTTTGATTTTGAGGTGATTTTTTTTTTGATTTTTGGAATTTTTTTTTGATTTTTTGGGGATTTAAAAAAATTTTTGGTGATTTTTTGCGATTTTTTTAAAAATCTTTTCAATTTTTTTTTATTTTTTGGGGTGATTTTTAGAGCAAATTTTTGGGATTTTTGGGGATTTTTTTGGGGATTTTTTTTATTTTTGGAGGATTTTTTTGAGGATTTTGGGGGCATTTTTTGGGTGATTTTTAAAAATTTTTTTGGATTTTTTAGGGATTTTTTTGGGTTTTTTTTTAATTTTCGGGGGATTTAAAACTTTTTTTGGGGGATTTCTTTGGGACATTTTTGTGACTTTTTTTAGGTTTTTTTGGGCATTTTTGGGGTGAAAAATACGGGAAAAAAATGGAAAAAAATCCCGATTTATTTATCCTCCTTTGGATCCATCCCAAAATCCTGGAATTCCCACCGGGATTCCCCAAATGTGACGGGATCTGAATAAATTTGCATAAATCTGCACTGATTTGCATAAATCTGAATGGATTTGCATAAATTTGTGGGGTGTGGAGGGATTGGTTTGGAATGGGGATTTTTGTGAGGGAAAATGGGGAAAGATTGGGGAAAATTGGGAAAATTTGGGGTAAAATTGGGGGAAATTTGGGATAAAATTGGGAAAAATCAGGGAAAAATTGGGATAAAATTTGGGGAAAAATTGGGGGAAATTTGGGAAAAAATGGAGAAAAATTGGGGGAAAATTGGAGGAAAATAAGGGAAAAATGGGGGAAAAATTGGGAAAAAATTAGGAGAAAATGGGGGGAAAATCGGGAGGAAAATTGAAGAAAAATTAGGGGAAAAATCAGGGAAAATTGGAGAAAATTTAGGGAAAATTTGGGAAAAATTGGGGGAAAATTGGGGGAAAATTGGGAAAAATTGGGAAAAAATTGGGGAAAAATGAGGGGGAAAAAGGAAATAAAATTGTGGGAAAATGGAAAAATATTGGGGAAAATTTGGGATAAAATTTAGGGAAAAATTGGGGAAAAAATTGGGAAAAATTGGGGGAAAATGGAGAAAATTTGGGATAAAATGGGGGAAAATTGGGGAAAAATTTGGGATAAGATGGGGGAAAATTGGAGGAAAAATTAGGAGAAAATGGGGAAAAATGGGGAGGAAAATAGGGGGAAAATGGATGGAAAATTGGGGGAAAATTGAGTAAAAAATGGGAAAAAATTGGGGAATAAAGGGAATAAAATGGGGGAAAATTGGGGGGAAATTAGGAAAAAATGGGGGAAAATTGGGAATAAAGGGGAATAAAATTGGGGCAATATAGGAGAAAAATTGGGGAAAAAATTGAATAAAATGGGGGAAAATGGGGAAAAAACTGGGAATAAAATGGGGGAAAATTGGGGGGAAATTGGGGGAAAATGGGAAATAAAGGGAATAAAATGGGGGAAAATTGGGGGGAAATTGGGGAAAAATGGGGAATAAATGGGAATAAAATTGGGGAAAATGGGGTGAAAATTGGGATAAAATGGGGGGAAATTGGGAAAAAATGGGGAAAAATTGGGGGGAAATTGGCAAAAAATTGGGGAAAAATTGGGGGAAAATGGAGGAAAATTGGGGGGAAAATTGGGAAGAAAATGGGGGAAAATTGAGGAAAAATGGGGAAAAATCAGGGAAAAAATTGGGGAAAAATTGGAGGAAAATTAGGAAAAAATGGGGGAAAATGGGGATAA
>NW_024497036.1:0-221 GCF_017590055.1 Onychostruthus taczanowskii
AAAAAAAAAAAAAAAAAAAGGCGGGATTTCGGGTGGGTTTTCCATTTTCGTGCCGGTGGCTGCCGCGTGTCTCGCCCAGCCGGCGCAGGTAACCTACTTCGGAACGCCTCTGCCGCCGCGGCGAGCGTGACTCGCCGGTCCTGCCGTGCCGGCTGCGCGGGGGCCCCGCTCTCCCGGCAGCGCCGCCGGGGACACAGCGCCCACCGGGGCCACCGGGGCCA
>NW_024497037.1:0-221 GCF_017590055.1 Onychostruthus taczanowskii
GGGACCCCCCAAAACTGCCCCGGGACCCCTCAAAAGCCCCCAGGACCCCCTGTCCCCCCACATCCCCCAGGTCCCTGCTGCTGCTGCTGCTGCCTGAGTGACACCAACACCTGGACATGGGGACCTCCCCTGTCCCCTGTGTGACCCCTGTGACCCTGTGTGACCCTGTGTGACCCCTGTGTGTCCCCGTGTGACCCCTGTGACCCCCGTGTGACCCCTGT
>NW_024497038.1:0-221 GCF_017590055.1 Onychostruthus taczanowskii
AAATCCCAAAATTCCACAAAAAAACCCTGGAAAATTCCCAAAAATTTCATTTAAAAAAATCCCAAAATTCCATTAAAAATGCTGGTAAAATTCCCAAAAATTCCATTTAAAACCCCTAAAAATTCAATTTAAAAAAACCTCAAAGAATTTTATTTAAGGATGAAAAAAATCCCCAAAAATTCCATTTTAAAAACCCCAAATTTCTATTAAAAAAAAAAATC
>NW_024497039.1:0-221 GCF_017590055.1 Onychostruthus taczanowskii
CGGGACAGGTGAGGGGGCGTTTCCCCCCCCTCAGGCACCTGGAAGCTGCTGAACTCCAAGCTCAGGGGCTCGGGGGGGTCTTCGGGGGGGTCCTCGGGCTCTGGGGAGGGGGCGCGGCCCCTCCGGCTCCGCCGGCGCCTGCAGAGCCTGGCGTGAGACCCCCTCCCCAAAAAGGTGGGGGACAGGTAGCAGAGCAGCTCACCTGAGCTTGCTGAGCCCCC
>NW_024497040.1:0-221 GCF_017590055.1 Onychostruthus taczanowskii
CCCCAAACTGGGATTTGTCCCCCCCAATGGGGATTTGTACCCCCCAGAGGGGATTTGTCCCCTCCAAGAGGAATTTGTCCCCCTCAATGGGGATTTGTCCCCTTCAGGGGGAATTTGTCCCCCCAATGGGGATATGTCCCCCCCAAAAGGGAATTTGTCCCCTCCAAGGGGGGTTTGTCCCCTTCTAAGGGTGTCTTTTGTCCCCTTCCGAGGATGTCCCC
>NW_024497041.1:0-221 GCF_017590055.1 Onychostruthus taczanowskii
TTTTTGGGGATTTTTATTATTATTTTTTTAGCGATTTTTTGTGGATTTTAAAATAATTTTTGTAGAATTTTTGGGGGATTTTTTTATTATTTTTGTAGGTTTTGGGGGGATTTTTATTCTTATTTTTTATCGATTTTTTGTGGATTTTTAAAGAATTTTTGTAGAATTTTTGGGGGATTTTAAAATTATTTTTGTAGGTTTTTTGGGGGGATTTTGATTCT
>NW_024497042.1:0-221 GCF_017590055.1 Onychostruthus taczanowskii
TTTGCAGTTCAGGGTGGGGTTTGGGGGATTCCCGGTGGGATTTGGGGGTGCCCCCACTTGCTCACCCCCTTTTCCTTTTGCAGGCGTACGAAGAAGCCCAGAAACGCCTGAGGGTGGCCGAGGAGGAGCAGAAGGCCATGGTGAGAGCTGCTGGAGCCTCAATCCACGCTCCTGCTCTTGGTGTCACGGTTTTATCCAGATCCCTGAGCCGTGCCAGCGCT
>NW_024497043.1:0-220 GCF_017590055.1 Onychostruthus taczanowskii
GAGAGCCTCTGGCCATGCAGGGAGCACCAGGATGGCACAGAAAAGTCATGGATTTGCCAAGGCAGGAAGGAGACAACACCCCCAGGTCCCAAAGAGAATTGTTAGGAAAGAAGGGTACCCATACCCTGAAAATCAGCATTTTCAGCTGATTTCAGGCAAATTCCATGGATTTATCATCTCTTAGGGCCTGATTTCTTGGTTTGGTCACTTCTGTGCATTT
>NW_024497044.1:0-220 GCF_017590055.1 Onychostruthus taczanowskii
CCCGCAGCGCGCCCGAGCTGCCGCCGCCGCGCAACTGCGGGCAGGGGGCTCGCCTGAGGCCGGTCCCGGCCGCCTCCTCGCTCTGCCCCCCGCCCCCTCCGCAGAGCGCGGTGGGGCGCAGGCGCCAGGGCTTCCCCGTCTCTCCCGCTGCTGCCGACCGGGCCGCGCTCCGCACGGCGGTCCCGGGAGGCGCTGCCGGGCCGGGCACCTGGTCCCGGCA
>NW_024497045.1:0-3830 GCF_017590055.1 Onychostruthus taczanowskii
CCCAACCAGTCCAAACCAGTCCCTCCCTGTCCAAACCAGTCCAGACCAGCCCAAACCAGTCCCAACCAGTCCAACCCAGTCCCTCCCAGTCCAAACCAGTCCCTCCCAGTCCAAACCAGTCCAAACCAGTCCCAACCAGTCCCTCCCAGTCCAACCCAGCCCAACCCAATCCCAACCAGTCCAAACCAGCCCAAACCACTCCAAACCAGTCCCAACCAGTCCAAACCAGTCCCTCCCAGTCCCTCCCAGTCCAAACCAGTCCAAACCAGCCCAAACCAGTCCAAACCAGTCCCTCCCAGTCCAAACCAGTCCAAACCAGTCCAAACCAGTCCTTCCCAGNTCCCAGTCCAAACCAGTCCATCCCAGTCCAAACCAGTCCAAACCACTCCAACCCAGTCCATCTCAGTCCAAACCAGTCCAAACCACTCCAACCCAGTCCCAACCAGTCCAAACCAGTCCATCCCAGTCCAAACCAGTCCAAACCAGTCCCAACCAGTCCATCCCAGTCCAAACCAGTCCAGCCCCGTCCAAACCAGTCCATCCCAGTCCAACCCAGTTCAAACCAGTCCAAACCAGTCCCTCCCAGTCCAAACCAGTCCAGACCAGTCCCTCCCAGTCCAAACAAGTCCCTCCCAGCCCAAACCAGTATAAACCAGTCCAAACCAGTTTGCTTTCCCGCAGCCTTCACCTATTTCTACCGCTCCCACCTCTACTGGCAGTTCGATAACTCCGCCCTCCGCCCCTCCCCCGGCTTCCCCAAATCCGCGCTCCGCGATTGGCTGGGCTGCCCGGCCCCGGCCCCGCCCACCGCCGGCGACACCGACGTCATCGTCATCGCGCTGGGGGCGGGGCCGGGGGCGCTGGCGGCGCCGCTGGCGCTGCTGGGCGTGGCCGCCGCCGTGGTGGGCGTGGCTTTGTTCTGGAGGAGGCGGGGCGGGGCCCACGCCCACTTGCGCAGGTGCCAGAGGTCGCTGCTGCCCCGGGTGTAGCCACGCCCACTGCCGGGCAGGGGGGGACACGCCCACTTGGTATGGACACGCCCCCTGACTCACAAGGACACGCCCACTTGGTATGGACACGCCCCTGACTCAGATGGACACGCCCCCTGACTCACAAGGACACGCCCACTTGGTATGGACACGCCCCCTGACTCAGATGGACACAGCCCTGACTCATGGACACGCCCACTTGGCATGGACACGCCCCCTGACCCACACGGACACGCCCACTTGGTATGGACACGCCCCCCTGACTCACAAGGACACGCCCCTGACTCACAAGGACACGCCCCTGACTCAGATGGACATGCCCCTCACCTGGACACGCCCACTTTGCATGGACACGCCCCCCAGACTCAGCTGGGCACGCCCCTGGTTCAGCTGGACACGCCCACTTGGCATGGACACGCCCTCTTAGTATGGACACGCCCCCTGACTCAGCTGGACACGCCCCTGACTCAGCTGGACACGCCCAGTTGGTATGGACACGCCCCTGACATGGACACGCCCACATGGCATGGACACACGCCCTGACTCAGCTGGACACGCCCCCAGACAAACCTGGGCACACCCCTGATTCATATGGACACACCCACATGGCATGGACACGCCCCCTGAATCAGATGGACACACCTCTGGCTCAGCTGGACACGCCCACTTGGTATGGACACGCCCCTGACTCGTGGACACGCCCACTTGGCATGGACACCCCCCCTGACTCAGATGGACACGCCCACTTTGCATGGACACGCCCAAAGACTCATCTGGACAGGCCCTGACTCACATGGACACGCCCACTTGGTATGGACACGCCCCCTGACTCACAAGGACACGCCCACTTAGTATGGACACGCCCCCTGACTCAGCTGGGCACGCCCCTGACTCATGGACACGCCTACTTGGTATGGACACGCCCCCTGACTCAGCTGGACACGCCCTCCAGACTCAGATGGACACGCCCCTGACTCACAAGGACACACCCACTTAGTATGGACACGCCCCCCCCGACTCAAATGGATACGCCCCTGCCTCACATGGACACGCCCACTTGGTATGGACACGCCCCCTGACNNNAGCACACGCCCACTTGGCATGGACACGCCCCTGACTCATGGACACGCCTACCTGGCATGGACATGCCCCCTGACTCAGATGGACACGCCCACTTGGTATGGACACGCCCCTGACTCATGGACACGCCTACCTGGCATGGACATGCCCCCTGACTCAGATGGACACGCCCACTTGGTATGGACACGCCCCTGACTCATGGACACGCCCACTTTGCATGGACACACCCTTGACTCACAAGGACACACCCACTTGGTATGGACACACCCCTGACTCAGCTGGACACGCCCCCTGACTCACATGGACACGCCCACTTGACATGGACACGCCCCCTGACTCAGATGGACACGCCCCTGACTCACAAGGACACGCCCACTTTGTATGGACACGCCCCCTGACTCAGCTGGGCACGCCCCTGACTCATGGACACGCCTACTTGGTATGGACACGCCCCTGACTCATATGGACACGCCCCCCAGAATCAGCAGGATACACCCCCAGACTCAGCTGGCCACGCCCACTTGGTATGGACACGCCCCCAGACTCAGCTGGACACGGCCAAGGACTCGCCTGACCACGCCCACTTTGCATTGACACGCCCCCTGACTCGGATTGACACGCCCACTTTGCATGGACACGCCCCCAGACTCAGCTGGACACGCCCTGGACTCACATGGACACGCCCACTTGCTATGGACACGCCCAGTTGGTATGGCCATGCCCCTGACATGGACACGCCCCGACTCATGGACACGCCCCCAGACTCAGCTGGACACGCCCCCCCCCAACTCAGCTGGCCATGCCCACTTGGCCTGGACACGCCCCCCAGACTCACCTGGACACGCCCCCTGACTCACAAGGACACGCCCACTTGGTATGGACACGCCCCCAGACTCACCTGGACATGCCTAGTTTGCATGGACACGCCCCCAGACTCATCTGGCCATGCCCCTGACTCACAAGGACACGCCCACTTAATATGGACACGCCCACTTGGTATGGACACGCCCCTGACTCACAAGGACACGCCCCCAGACTCAGCTGGACACGCCCCCCGACTCAGCTGGACACGCCCTTGACTCACAAGGACACGCCCACTTGGTATGGGCACGCCCCCTGACTCATTTGGACACGCCCACTTTGCATGGACACGCCCCCAGACTCACCCGACAATATGGACACGCCCACTTGGTATGGACACGCCCCCTGACTCACAAGGACACGCCCACTTTACATGCACAAGTGCCCGACTCACTTGGCCACGCCCCCTTTGCGTGGACACGCCCCCAGACGCGATTGGACACGCCCACTCCGCCGGGCAGGTGAGCCAGACTCACCTGGCCACGCCCCCTGACTCACCTGGCCACGCCCACTTTGCATGGACACGCCCTCATACTCCCAAGGCCACGCCCCCATACTCACGAGGCCACGCCCCCTCAGCAGGGCCACGCCCCTTTCCCCATTGATGGTGCTGCGGGCCGGGCCCCGCCCCCTCCAGCGGGGTTATGCAAATGAAGGGGGCGTGGCTTGGGGGGCGTGTCGCTCTTTTTTTTTTGTATTATTTTAAATTTTTTTGGGAATTTTTGGGTTCCAAATAAAAAAATAAAAAAAATTTCCCGCGGGACGGGAGGGGGAGGGGCCAGCGCAGGCCACGCCCCCCGGGGGGAGGGGCGTGAATAATTAATGAGCGGGGTTAATTAATAAAGGAGAGAAAGGAATTAGGAGTTACTGGTTTGTACTGGGAGGGGGAGGGGCCAAAGG
>NW_024497045.1:4074-5216 GCF_017590055.1 Onychostruthus taczanowskii
GGAGGGGCCAAAGGAGGGGGCGGGGTCACTGGTTTGTACTGGTTTATACTGGGAGGGGATCTAAAGTTACTTATTTCGCCTCTCATTTGCATAAATTTGCATGGATCTGCATGCCGAAGAGGTGGGCGGGGCCAGAGCCGCCCCCAGCCCCGCCCAGATCTAATCAGCAGATCTTCATTTGCATAGGAGAAATTAACTTTCATTCTGCATATAATTAGCATAAATCTGCATATCTAATGAGGTGGGCGTGGCCAGAGCCCCTCCCACTCCTTCCCAGTCCCTCCCAGTCCAAACCAGTAACCCCCAATCCCAATCAGCACTAACACCGCCATTTTTATTTCCCGCCTAATTTGCATAAATTTGCATAAAACTGCGTTAATTTGCATTTTTGATGGTGTGGGCGTGGTCGGAGCCCCTCCCACTCCTTTCCAGCCCCTCCCAGTCCCTCCCAGTAACCCCCAATCCCAATCAGCACTAACACCGCCATTTTTACTTCCCGTCTAATTTGCATAAATTAGCATAGATTTGCATAAATTCATTTTTTAACCCCGTGGGCGTGGTCAGAGCCCCTCCCAGCCCCTCCCAGTCCAAACCAGTAACCCCCAATCCCAATCAGCACTAACACGCCCACTTTTTATTTCCCACCTAATTTGCATAAATTTGAATAAGTTAGTATATATTTGCATAAATTCGTTGTTTTTGCCCCATGGGCGTGGTCAGAGCCCCTCCCAGTCCAAACCAGTAACCCCCAGTCCCAATCAGCACTTACACCGCCATTTCTACTTTCCAGTCTAATTTGCATAAATTTGCATAAATTAGCATAGCTTTGCATAGATCGTTATTTTTTGCCCCGTGGGCGTGGTCAGACCGCCTCCCAGTCCCTCCCAGTCCAAACCAGTAACCCCCAGCACCAATCACTGTCCACACAACCGCTTTTACTGGGCGCCTCATTTGCATAAATCCGCATAGTGGGCGTGGTCAGAGGCGGGGCCGCGCCCCCCCGGCCACCAGCAGGGTCTGGCCGGCCACGAAGGCGGCCTGGGGGGACACGAGGAACAGCACGGCCTGCGCCACCTCCGCGGGGGTGCCCAGCCTGCGGGACACGTTACTGGGGTTACTGGTTTGTACTGGGATGGACTGGG
>NW_024497046.1:0-220 GCF_017590055.1 Onychostruthus taczanowskii
CCCAAACCCCCCTGGGACCCCCCAAATCCCTTCTGAGTCCCCCAGGATCCCCCCCCAGACCCCTCCCCCAATTGGGGCAATTCGGGGTTTTTGGGAGGGTCCTGGTCCATCAGGGGTTAACGGGGGCTGCGGGGCATTGTGGGAAACTCCCGAGCCCGCGGGGCATCATGGGAGGCGTCGGGGCATCCCCGGGAGGGGATTTGGGGGGTCCTGGGGGGGA
>NW_024497047.1:0-220 GCF_017590055.1 Onychostruthus taczanowskii
CCCCCCAGTCCCTCCCTCCTTCCCACTGGCAGTGCAGGGAAACAGGACATGGGGGTTTTTGGGTCAGTGTACCACCCAAGTTCTTCTGCTGCTGCTCAGGGAGAGAAGTCCTTCTCCTGTGAGACCATGGGGTCCTCCCACGGACACAGGAACTTCTCCAGCATGAGTCTGTTCTCATGAACAGCAGTCCTGCTGCACCTGCTGCAAGGTGAATTCCCCC
>NW_024497048.1:0-220 GCF_017590055.1 Onychostruthus taczanowskii
CTCTGGTTCCCCTGGTGCAACAGACGGATGCAGGCTACATCGGAGGACAAAGAGAGGCAATAAAAAAAGAGAAGGGAAAAAGGCTCCCTTTCTGAAAAGGTGGTAATTGGCCCCCAAGAGTAGCAGTGCGGACGAAGAACCCGGAAAGGAAAAAGGATAGGTAAGTACATTTCAGGGGGACAGATAAAGGGGAATGAATGTGTGTGAATGAGAGGTGGGC
>NW_024497049.1:0-220 GCF_017590055.1 Onychostruthus taczanowskii
CTCGGGCGGCGGGAGGCGCTGCGCCGCCGCCTCCAGCAGCGGGGGCAGCGGGCCGGTCCCGCCGCGATGCTCCCCGTGCGGCCGGCAGCGGGATGAGCCCCGGCCCGAGTCGGCGGCTCCGGCGGGAAGGGCAGCTCCGCGGGAGGGCTGCGGGCGGCGGTGGAGGGACCGGCGGCGGAGGGACCGGCAGTGCTCGCCCCGTGGGGCTGTCCCGGCGGCG
>NW_024497050.1:0-220 GCF_017590055.1 Onychostruthus taczanowskii
CCAGGATCTCCACCGGGATTCCCTGGGGAGCTGCGGCCCTGGAGTTGGGATGAAAGGAAGGAATTTCACGATTTCCATGTTTTTTTTAGATTTTGGGAAGTGTTTCCACCACAGAAGGAGCAGCCAGGCTGGAGCAGCCTCGGCTCCGGCCCTTCCCACCAAAACGCGCCTCTTTAGGATTCCTTTTTTAGATTTTTTTTCTTTTTTTTCCCCCCAAAAA
>NW_024497051.1:0-220 GCF_017590055.1 Onychostruthus taczanowskii
GAGCTCATTCCTTCCTCTGCTAAAGCCAATGCCATATTTTTAAATATCCTGCAGTGAAAGTAAGACCTGAACATGAATAAGAAAAAGGCTTTTGTTAGTTTGTTTTCAAATCAAAGATAATAAACATTTCTATGTACCAAGAAAAGTGAGGTGCCTCTGACAGAAAATTTTGAAGCAGTAGAAAAAAGTATTTTATCTACCAAATGGGTTGGCTGTAAAC
>NW_024497052.1:0-220 GCF_017590055.1 Onychostruthus taczanowskii
CTTTTTCCTCTCCCTTCCCACAGCCAATGCTCTGTAGCAGGATGGGTTCCACACCACTATTTTTTTTCCCTCACAAGAAGGGGAAATCCCTCTCTAGAACAATCAGAATCAAGGAATGAAGGGATAAGGAAGAAGAATCTTTTCCTTCCAGCCCTCCCTGCCTCTCCATAGCTCCTGGAGAAGGGACAGGAGCTCCTGTTGCTGTCAGCCAGAGCTGAAA
>NW_024497053.1:0-220 GCF_017590055.1 Onychostruthus taczanowskii
GGGCAGAAGGACGCGAGGGTTTGGGGTCGGTGCTCAGCGTTGGGACAGATGGGGGAGCCTTGGGACAAAGGGTCAGGAACCGAGTTTGGAGAAAGGATCAGAGAACTGGAGACATTTGGGAACCCAGCAAGGGAGGCAGGCCTGAAACCAACATCAACACCATAAGCCTCGAAATTGCAACCACCAAAACCACATTTCCCGCAGAAATAGGATCCGGAAT
>NW_024497054.1:0-220 GCF_017590055.1 Onychostruthus taczanowskii
AAAAAATAAATTTAAAAAAAATACAAAGAAAGTAAAAAAAAATCAGATGAAAATCCGAAAAAAATCACAAAAATCCCCAAAAAATTTGGATTAAAAAAATCAAAAAAATTAGAAAAATATTTAGAAAATTATAAATAAATGAAAAAAAAGGAAAATAATCCAAAAATAATTTTAAAATTGAGGGAAAAAATGTAAAAAAATTAAAGAAAGAGATTAAAAA
>NW_024497055.1:0-220 GCF_017590055.1 Onychostruthus taczanowskii
TCTCCAATGAGGAAGCTTCTTGCACCATATGTGATGTGTGCCTGTTTCCTTTCCGTGCTCGCACCACTCACAATCAGATGGGTGTGCAGTGAGGCAGCCAGGGTAGCTGAGACCTCAGTCCTGCCCTGGGAGCACAGGCAAACATGGCCCTGCAATGGATGTTTCTCCTGCTCCTCACACCTCTGCTGGCAGCACAAAATCATGGTAAGCCCTATCCCAA
>NW_024497056.1:0-4925 GCF_017590055.1 Onychostruthus taczanowskii
TCCCCCCCAAAAATCCCAAAATCTGGTCCAAAATGGCTGAAATTTGCTTAAAATGGCCCAAAATCAACCCCAAAAATGGAAATTTTGGAGGAACTGGATGGGTTCAACCCCTCCAGGAGAGACCCAAAATCCCCCGAATTCACCCCAAAATCCCCCAGCCCCAAAACCCCAAAATTCCTGGGAAAATCCCAAAAAATCCCCCAAAAAATCCCAAAATCTGATTCAAAATGGCTGAAATTCGCTCAAAATCGACCCCAAAAATTGAAATTTTGGAGGAACTGGGTGGGTTCAGCCCCCCCCCAGGTGAGACCCAAAATCCCCCGAATTCACCCCAAAATCCCTGAGCCCAAAACCCCAAAATTCCTGGGAAAATCCCAAAAAAATGCCCCAAAAAATCCCCAAAATCTGGTTCAAAATGGCTGAAATTCGCTTAAAATGGCTGAAAATTGACCCCAAAAATGGAGATTTTGGAGCTCCTGTGGGTCCTGGTTCCTCCAGGTGAGACCCAAAATCCCCCGAATTCACCCCAAAATCCCTGAGCCCAAAACCCCAAAATTCCTGGGAAAATCCCAAAAAAATGCCCCAAAAAATCCCCAAAATCTGGTTCAAAATGGCTGAAATTCGCTCAAATTTGCTCAAAATTGACCCCAAAAATGGAGATTTTGGAGGAACTGGGTGGGTTCAGCCCCTCCAGGTGAGACCCAAAATCCCCCAAATTCACCCCAAAATCCCCCAGCCCGAAACCCCAAAATTTTTAGGAAAAAACCCCAAAAAAATCCCCCAAAAATCCGGCTCAAAATCCCCAAAATCCATCCCGGTTTTAGGGGAATTTCAGGGGGATTTGGGCGGAATTTTGGGGGGTTTGGGAATTGTGGGGCAGATTTTGGGGAATTTTTGGGAATTTTTGGGGGAATTTGGGAATTTTGGGGGTGGTCTGGATGGAATTTGGGAATTTTGGGGCAGATTTTGGGGAATTTTTGGGAATTTGGGTAGGAATTGAGGGGGAATTTGGGATTCTTTTGGGGGAATTGGGAATTTTTGGGAGATTTTGGAGGGGATTTTGGAGCGATTTTGGGAATTTGGGAATTTCGGGGCAGATTTTGGGATCTGAGCATGGGAATTTTGGGGATTTTTTGGGAATTTTGGAGGAATTTAGGGATTTTGGGAGAAATTTTGGGAGGGATTTGGGCTGGAATTTGTGAATTTTGGGGGGGATTTTTGGTGGAATTTTGGGGGAATTTGGGCGGGAATTTGGGAATTTCGGGGCAGATTTTGGGATCTAGAGCCTGGGAATTTTTGGGATTTTTGCAGGATTTTTGGGAATTTTGGGGGCGATTTTTGGTGGAATTTTGGGGGAATTTGGGGTGGAATTTGTGAATTTTGGGGGGGATTTGGGTGGGATTTGTGGGATTTGAGGTGGAATTTTGGGGGAATTTGGGCGGGAATTTGGGAATTTCGGGGCAGATTTTGGGATCTAGAGCCTGGGAATTTTTGGGATTTTTGCAGGATTTTTGGGAATTTTGGGGGCGATTTTTGGTGGAATTTTGGGGGAATTTGGGCGGGAATTTGGGAATTTCGGGGCAGATTTTGGGATCTAGAGCCTGGGAATTTTTGGGATTTTTGCAGGATTTTTGGGAATTTTGGGGGCGATTTTTGGTGGAATTTTGGGGGAATTTGGGCGGGAATTTGGGAATTTCGGGGCAGATTTTGGGATCTAGAGCCTGGGAATTTTTGGGATTTTTGCAGGATTTTTGGGAATTTTGGGGGCGATTTTTGGTGGAATTTTGGGGGAATTTGGGCGGAAATTTGGGAATTTGGGAATTCCAGGGCAGATTTTGGGATCTGAGCCTGGGAATTTTGGGGATTTTGGGGGCATTTTTGAGAATTTTGGGTGGAATTTTGGGAGGCATTTGAGGCGGAATTTGTGAATTTTGGGGGTGATTTGGGTGGGATTTGTGGGATTTGAGGTGGAATTTTGGGGGAATTTGGGCGGAAATTTGGGAATTTGGGAATTCCGGGGCAGATTTTGGGATCTGAGCCTGGGAATTTTGGGGAATTTTGGGGATTTTTGGGAATTTTGTCTCCCCAGGTGTGACTGAGGCGCACCTGGAGCCGCTGGAGCAGGAGCTGGAGGCGGCGCTGCGCAGGGAGCAGAGGGGGGGGAACCCCAAATTTGGTGAGCCTGGGAATTTTGGGGATTTTTTGGGAATTTTGTGGGATTTTGGGGGGAATTTTGGGAGGGATTTTGGGAGGGATTTGAGTCAGGATTTGTGAATTTTGGGGGTGATTTAGGTGGGATTTGAGGTGGAATTTTGTGGGAATTTTTACAGAATTTTTGGAATTTGGGAATTTCGGGGCAGATTTTGGGATCTGAGCCTGGGAATTTTGGGGATTTTTGGGATTTTTTTGGGGAATTTTGGGTGGAATTTTGTCTCCCCAGGTGTGACTGAGGCGCACCTGGAGCCGCTGGAGCAGGAGCTGGAGGCGGCGCTGCGCAGGGAGCAGAGGGGGGGGAACCCCAAATTTGGGCCCCCCAAAAACGTCCTGGGGCTGCAGCTGGTCCGGAAACAGAGTGAGCAAATCCCAAAAAAAAATTTGGGAATACGAAATTTTGGGGGATTCGGAAGTTTGGTGGGAAATTAAAAAAAAAAAAGGGGAAAAATGGGAGAAAAACGGTCTCAAAAAGGTTCAAAAATCAACAAAACCACCCCAAAATCAACCCCAAAACTGCCCCAAAACGCTCCAAAAATGCCCCAAAAATCGACTGAAATGAACCCAGAAAATCTCCCAAAATCTGCCCCAAAATGTTCCAAAAATGCCCCAAAAATCAACCAAAACCACCCCAACATCAACCCAAAATGCCCCAAAAAGCTCCAAAAATGCCCCAAAAATCAACCAAAACCACCCCAACATCAACCCAAAATGCCCCAAAAAGCTCCAAAAATGCCCCAAAAATCAACCAAAACCACCCCAACATCAACCCAAAATGCCCCAAAAAGCTCCAAAAATGCCCCAAAAATCGACTGAAATGAACCCAAAAAATCTCCCAAAATCAGCCCAAAATCTGCCCCAAAAAGTTCCCTAAAACTGCCCCAAAATCAACCCCAAAATCTGCCCCAAAAATCGACTGAAATGGACCCAAAAATTCCCCCCAAATCAACCCAAAACTGCCCCAAAAAGCTCCAAAAATGCCCAAAAAAATTCCCTAAAACTGCCCCAAAAATCAACCCCAGAACCTTCCCAAAATTCCCCCAAAATCAACCCAAAAATGTCCCAAAAAGCTCCAAAAATGCCCCAAAAATCAACCAAAACCACCCCAAAATCAACTCCAAAACTGCCCCAAAAAGCTCCAAAAATGCCCCAAAAATATTCCCTAAAACTGCCCCAAAAATCAGCAAAACTGCCGCAAAAATCAACTGAAATGAACCCAAAAAATCTCCCAAAATCAACCCAAAAATGTCCAAAAAAGCCCCAAAAATTCCCCCAAAAATCTCCAAAAATGCCCCAAAATCAACCCCAAAATCGCCCCAAAAAATTCCAAAATTGCCCCCAAAAAATCAAATTTTTGGTGCAGTTTTTGGGGCATTTTTGGAGATTTTTGGGGGAATTTTTGGGGCGTTTTTGGAGGTTTTTGGGGCAGTTTTGGGGTTGAATTTTGGGGCGGTTTTTGAGGTTTTTGGGGAATTTTTTGGGGTAATTTTGGTTGATTTTGGGGGAATTTTTTGGGTGTTTTTGGAGGATTTTGGGGCTGGTTTTGGGAAATATTTTTGGGATTTTTCGGGGATATTTTTGGGGAATTTTGCGTGGATTTTGAGGAATTTTTTGGGCAATTTTGGGAACTTTTGGGTGGATTTTGAGGGATTTTTGGGGCATTTTTGGAGAATTTTGGGGCTGTATTTGGGAAATATTTTTGGGATTTTTCGGGGATATTTTTGGGGAATTTTGGGTGGATTTTGAGGGATTTTTTGGGTGGATTTTGGGACATTTTGGGTGGATTTTGAGGAATTTTTTGAGGGATTTTTTGGGGAATTTTGGGTGGATTTTGAGGAATTTTCGGGGATATTTTTGGGGAATTTTGCGTGGATTTTGAGGAATTTTTTGGGCAATTTTGGGAACTTTTGGGTGGATTTTGAGGGATTTTTGGGGCATTTTTGGAGAATTTTGGGGCTGTATTTGGGAAATATTTTTGGGATTTTTCGGGGATATTTTTGGGGAATTTTGGGTGGATTTTGAAGAATTTTTTGGGGATATTTTTGGAGCATTTTGGGGAATTTTTTGGGTGGATTTTGAGGAATTTTTTGAGGGATTTTTTGGGGATATTTTTGGGGAATTTTGGGTGGATTTTTTGGGCGGATTTTGGATGATTTTGGGGCTGTTTTTGGGGGATATTTTTGGGTTTTGGGGGGATATTTTTGGGGCATTTTGGGTGGATTTTGAGGAATTTTGGGTGGATTTTGAGGAATTTTTTTTGGGATTTTTGGGGAATTTTTGGGAATTTTGGGTGGATTTTGAGGGATTTTTTTGGTGGATTTTGGGACATTTTGGGTAGGTTTTGAGGAATTTTTGTGGGATATTTTTGGGACATTTTGGGTGGATTTTAAGGGATTTTTGGGGATATTTTTGGGTGGATTTTGAGGGATTTTTGTGGGATATTTTTGGGCAATTTTGGGCGGATTTTGAGGGATTTTTGGGTGGATTTTGGGGAATTTTGAGTGGATTTTGGGGAATTTTTTTGGACAATTTTGGGCGGATTTTGAGGAATTTTTGGGAACTTTTTTGTCTCTTTTGGGTGAATTTAAGGCACAATTTTGGAGCTGTTTTCCATTCATTTTTCTACATATTTTTGCCAAATTTTTTGGATAATTTTGCATTTTTTGGGATGACCCTCCCCTTCCCCCCCCAACATTTTGGGGTCCAAGAGGGGG
>NW_024497057.1:0-220 GCF_017590055.1 Onychostruthus taczanowskii
CGCTGCCGCTGCCGCTGCCGCTGCTGCCCGCGGGGGCGGCGGGGCCTTACCCAGGAGACGAACCGCAGGATGGTCTGCGGCTGCCGGATGAAGGCCTGCGGGTCGAAGGCGCCGCCGGCTTTCCCCGCTCCGAAGGCGCCCCCGTCCATGGCGGCGCGGGGGTGGGCGGGAGGCAGGCGGGGGGCTCGGCGGGCGGTGCCGGGCTGCGCCGAGCCGAGCC
>NW_024497058.1:0-220 GCF_017590055.1 Onychostruthus taczanowskii
GCCAACTGTTCACAAAATCCTCTACAGTAACCCACAAAGATTGATTCTGTTTTCCCCCCTGTCCATACAGTATGATTACATTTGTCACACACCAGGATTTTGACAGGTCTCACACCCCGCTTGTGCCTCAAGTGAGTTAACTGACCCATCCTGGACGCTCCATCCTGCGGGGTGCAGATTTCCTCCCCCCTTATAGTACAAGCCCCATATTGAATGCCTT
>NW_024497059.1:0-220 GCF_017590055.1 Onychostruthus taczanowskii
GCTGCCGGCGGGGCCGTGCCGGGCGGGGCCGTGCCGGGCCGGGGCCGTGCGCGGGGGCCGGGGGCAGTGGGTGCCCCCCCCGGCCCTTTTCTGTTTGCACGTTGGATTTGGATCAGTGAATTTTTGACTTGTTTGTGCATCACGTGGAAATACTCTGAAGTGGTTTGTGTCACTAGCGTAGGGGAGACGCAGGGACCCCCCCCCCTTTTCTGCCCCATCC
>NW_024497060.1:0-220 GCF_017590055.1 Onychostruthus taczanowskii
CTCCGGGGCGGTGCGTGCGGGCACCGCGCGGCTGCGGGAGTGGGCGCCCAGCAGCGATGCCGAGCTCGGGGCTGAGCCCCGGCGCCCCGCACGCCTACGGGGGGTCTCCTTCGCCCGCGGCTGCCGGGCGCGGTGTGTCGGCGCAGAGCGGCGCTCTGACCGCCCGGCCGCGGAGCCATCGCCCCGGGCGGCAGCGGCTCCCCGTGCCCGAGCGGGGCGG
>NW_024497061.1:0-220 GCF_017590055.1 Onychostruthus taczanowskii
CCAGGCTGAACTGCCCCAACTTTCTCAACCTGTGTTCATAAGGAAGTGCTCCAGTCGTCTTGTCAACTTCGTGGCCCTGCTCTGAACTTGCTGTACAATTCCATGTCCTTATGTTGGGAACCAAGAATTGGATGCAGTACTGTGGATGGGGTCCCACAAAAGCAGAATAAAGGGGAAGAATCACCTCCTTGGACCTGCTGGCCATGCTCCTTTTGGTGCA
>NW_024497062.1:0-220 GCF_017590055.1 Onychostruthus taczanowskii
TTTTTTGCCTTTTTCCACCATTTCCTTTCTCTTTTCTCACTTTTTCCTCCTTTTTTGTCCAATTTTCCTCCTTTTTCCCCATTTTCCATCCGTTCCTTCCATCTCCATTTTTGCCTTCATTCCACTTTTTTTTCCTTCCTCTTTTAACCTTTCTAAAATTATTTTTTTGCCTTTTTCCTCTTTTTTTGACTTTTTAAACATTTTTATCTCTTTTTTTTTT
>NW_024497063.1:0-220 GCF_017590055.1 Onychostruthus taczanowskii
GCTGGCGCTGCAGACGGGCCGGGAGCCGCCGCCCATCTGGCGCGTGCAGAAGGCGCTGCTGCAGAAATTCACCCCCGAGATCAAGGACGGGCAGCGCCAGTTCTGCGCCACCAGCAACGTGAGTGGCACCCCAAAAACCCCGGGGCACCCCAAAAGAATCCCCAAAAATCCCTGAGCTCAAAAACCACACCCCAAACCTGGGGTGAGTCACTAAAATCCG
>NW_024497064.1:0-220 GCF_017590055.1 Onychostruthus taczanowskii
GAAATGCATTCATTTTATGTATATTTTTTAAATGCAGCTTGAACTGGTAGATATGATACTGCAGATACATCAGTTTGTATTATTTTACGATTTGCTGAAATAGAACAATCCCTGAGAGCAGTAATATTGTCTCACTCAGGAAGTTATTTCATATCTGAGTCTTTCTGCCCTTTCAACTTGTCCTCCCTCCTTCCTTGTGATTTCTCCCAGCCCATGGGCA
>NW_024497065.1:0-220 GCF_017590055.1 Onychostruthus taczanowskii
CCCTAAAATCCCCCCTGGGACCCCAAATTTCCCTCTTGGGACACCTAAAATCCCTCCGGGGACCCCCAAATTCCCCCCGGGGACCCCAAACTTCCCCCCAGGAACCCCAAATTTTGCCTGGGATCCCAAATTTCCTTTTTGGAACCCCAGATTTTCCCTGTGGGACCCCTAAAATCACCCCAGGGGACCCCCAATCCCCCCCCAGGGACCCCCAATGCCC
>NW_024497066.1:0-220 GCF_017590055.1 Onychostruthus taczanowskii
CCCCCCAAGCCCCCCGTGCCCCCCAGGCTGTTTCTGTGTCGCAATGGACTCGGGGGTCCGGATCTTCAACGTGGAGCCCCTGATGGAGAAAGGACACCTGGGTGAGGGCTGGGGACACCTGGGGACACCTGGGGACACCTGGGGAGGGTTTGGGGGTCCCCCTGCCCTTCAGGGGGTCTCAGGGCTTTGGCTGGGGGGGTTTGGGGGTCCCTGGGCAGGC
>NW_024497067.1:0-5152 GCF_017590055.1 Onychostruthus taczanowskii
AAATCAATTGCTGCTCTATTTTGCAGTACGGCATGATTTACACTCTGTACATCTTGAGACAGCATGTCCAATACCTGGGAGGTGGTATTCAGTTCGTCCTTGGCCCAGCAGCCTAATTGCTTGGCCAAATTCATAGCCTTATTAGCTGCCCCTCCAGGTAAAAATGTGGCTACTACTACCTGTTTCAGCTCACTCCAGAATGCGGGTTGCCCTATATTCTCACAATTAAGCTCATGCAAACTTCGGCGCTGTCGTGTAGTTTTATGGCTCCACTGCATAAGGAGGGTTAAATTGGGGTGGAATATTGTGAGTTTCCCTAAATAACAAGGCCCTCCTTGAGGCTTCACAGGGACTCCATTCCAGGCCCGATCTCCACATATCAGAAATATTCCTGGTGGCAATGCCTTAGGCACCGTAATGCCGCCGCCCTTACATTGACTATACAATTGGGCATGCACCATTGACGGCGGAAGGTGAGAATCTAAGTTTGCCCAATGTTTTCTATGCCTATTAAGGTCCCCAGAATCCTCTGGTTCAAAGCTGAGCCATCCCCCCGTGTTTTTTCCCGAGCTGGCGTTGGTACTGCCAAATAAATCAAGTTCCTCAGGTGGGGAAGCTAATGTTTTATTCAAAGCCAAAATAATTCGGCATTGCCAGCATCCGTCTTGCTGACTGGGTGTTATCCCCGGGTTTGTACTGCAACGACCCTTCTGTATTAGAGTCTGGTTAATGAGGGTGTTATTATTGATGTAGCTCTTAAACTCTGCCACTTTCCATACCGGAAGTCCAGCTAAGCAGGTTCTGAACGGGTTACGCACCCCACCAAGACTTAAACATATGGAGCTTTGCTTGGTCTTATTGGCAATTGTCACCCAAACATTGTCACGAGGTGTGTTATACTGAGTGTACCCCAATACACACGACAACAGCCCTATGAACACAGCAGTCCTCATTTTCCTTTCTTGCCCCTTTTCCTGCCTCCTTTTAATTTGGCAGTCCCTCTGGAGCCAAGAGAACAGGACTTAAGTTGCTTGATGCAATCGTCTAGTGCCTCTTCAACCCCACAGTCCTTTTTAATCGGTCCAACAATGGATCTCTGTGTGAGGGGCACAAGCTTTTGACAGTGTGAAGCTATTATGTGAGTACACGCTTGCTTTTCTATTCGATCACACAAGGTCTTAAGCTGCCAAGTAAGATATGCCAAGATAATTTGCTCCGGGGCTTCAAACAACTCCCACGATCCTCTCAAATCAAGCCCTGTGAAATCCCTTAGTGCTCGCTGCCACGAGTTTTGAAAGTTCCAGGAGAATTGGCAGCTTGGGCACCAGTTCTGCCAAACGGTCGATTGCTCCAACCAAAACACCTTATTACAGCCTCCACAGTCCAGCGCAATCCATGCAGCACATTTATTGTCCCCACAGCCCAAGCATGGCTGTGACTGCGGAGCCTTCACCTCTATCGTAAGCTCCTGACACCACTCAATCCAATCGTCAGGAGGGTGAACGCAGGCACGTCGCGCGTCGCTAGAGTAGGGCTCAAGGCGTTGCAAATAGGGTCGCAATCTCAGCGTCAGTTTGTTGTGTACCCTCTCCTTGTCCTCCGGTGACAAGGCCGCGACGGTTCTCAACATCTGGTACAGCTCGAGTCCACTTCGCGGGGATCCATACAGGTCCTGTTGGAGAGGAAACACAAAGATATCCCCTCCCCCAGTATAGTACCCTGGCAGGCTCTTGCCAAATGCCAGACTTGGGATCCTTATATCGTACCCAAACCGCTGACTCTATCCCCTGTTCCTTGTTTTCCTTCTGGTGATGCTTCTGTGCTGGCGGTATTTCCTCCTCCCCAAAAATACACAAATGGTTTATCACAAACAATGCTCTAGCTAGTTGTGTTACAGGGTCTCTGATCTCTTCACCCTTCGCCAAATATCCCTTAAGAGTCCCATTAGCTCTCTCTATAATCGCTTGCCCTGTGGGGGAGTGAGGAATTCTGGTAACATGCTTTATGCCCCAGTCTGCAAAAAACCTCTTCATCTTCACGCTAACATATGCTGGACCGTTGTCGGTCTTGATCATCCCCGGAACTCCCATCACTGCGAAGCAGGTACAAAGATGTCTCTGAACATGTAGGGCTTTCTCACCTGTCTGTGCCGTAGCCCAGATAAATTTACTGTATGTATCAATGCTGACATGCACATACTTCAATCTACCAAAGCTTGCAACGTGAGTAACATCCATCTGCCAAATCTCATTTGCCTTCAACCCTCTTGGGTTTACTCCTGCCCCTAAACCTTGACCCCCGTTATGATGACTGCAAATGGGGCAAGAGCGAACAATTGCTCTGGCCTCTGTAATAGACAACTTAAACTCCTTAGACAATCCCTTAGCATTCTGGTGGAACTTGCTATGGGCCTCTCTTGCCAACACATGCTTGCTAATAGGCGTGATCTGCCTGGCAGAAGTCATCACCAATTTGTCAGCTCTGGCATTCCCTTCTCCAAGGCCTTGCTCCCATTTATGGCTTCTAATGTGGATAATGGAGTAAGCTTCTGTTCTTAATCTGGTTGCCTTTTTCAGCTGTAACAATAACTCATATAGTCTCTTATTCTGCACTTCTTTTATCGCCGCATCCTCAATCCTGGCAGCTACTCCTGCTACATAAAGGGAGTCAGTCACAATGTTCAGAGGACCTTTCAAATTCATCATTGCCCATACTACGGCTAAGAGTTCCAATGTCTGTAGGCTGTCCCTGGCATCTGCATCCAGCAAATGCTGTTGCCACTGTCCTTGCTGCTTCCATGTCACGGCTGCTCTCCTGGACTTTTTACCGGCGTCCGTAAAGGCCGTGATAGCCCCCCTTAATGGTGACAGACTCCGAATAGGCTTGGTTATCCAGTCCCATTCTGTCATCCACTGGAGGGGACTAGGATGCAGTTTTCCAGTCTCCACGACAGCTCCAGCCCCTAAAAGAGCTTCCTGGAGCTCCCCAGAGTTTATCAAATACCAGTCAAGTGTGTCCTTTTTGATGGGCAATCGCACCGTGGAAGGCTCTGCTCCTGTAACTTGAATTGCTCTAAGGCGTCCTTTCTTTATGAGGGACGCAATCATGTCAATTTTCGTTCTCAAAGTTCTCTGTTGCTGTAATGGTGGAGAGAGCCACTCCAATACCCTGAGCTCCCCCGTTTTCTTTTCAAGCTGAGACAAGGCACCCAAGACATGCACAGCGCAGTTCCACACAATAATATCAACAGGTAAATCAAGGGTCCGCCGCTGTAGCTGTCCAGAACTTATGCAGTCAGTGATACCTTGCAGCGCATCTCGTTGTTGAGCTGTCAAGGCAACCGGCACAGCGGGGTCTGTGCCCTTCAATAAGGGGCGCAATTGTTCCAAGAGGTGATTGGGGATCCCGACTATCGGTTTTAGCCATTGTAATTCCCCAAGCAGCTTCTGTGCATCATTCAGTGTCCTTATATGAGTAGTGAGTTCCAGCTTCTGAGGCCTAATAGTCTGCTCAGTTAAGGCCCATCCCAAATATCTCCATGGTGCTGATCGCTGAATTTTTTCAGGAGCGATTACGAGGTTATGCTGTAACAGCACCGTACGAATAAAATCCACCTGATGATCCGTAATCGGCTCGGGCTGTGCAAACAAAATATCATCCATATAATGAAAAATCATGCACTGGGGCCATCTCCGGCGCAAAGGCTGTAGCGCAGCAGCCACATACAGTTGACACAAAGTGGGGGAATTCCGCATGCCTTGTGGAAGAACGGTCCATTCAAAGCGACGATCTGGCCTGGTCCAATTAATAGCTGGTAAAGTAAATGCAAACCTTTTTGTATCCTGCGGATGTAGGGCAATTGTGAAAAAACAGTCCTTTAAATCCAGTATTAATAATGGCCACCCCTGTGGAATCATGGCTGGGTTTGGCAGGCCAGGTTGTAAAGATCCCATAGGTTCCATTTGGTCGTTGACCGCTCGCAAATCATGCAAAAGTCGATACTTCCCGGATTTCTTTTTAATAACAAAAATAGGAGTATTCCAGGGACTGGTAGACAACTTAAGATGTCCTTGTTTAAATTGCTCTTCCACTAATTGATGAGCATGCTCCAGACTTTCCCCTTTTAATGGCCACTGCTTAACCATCACAGGTGTATCAGTCCTCCATATGAGTGGAATGGGGAAAGTCCAAGCAATGGCGATTACCCCAAAGGGTGTTCGTTGGTCAACACCACCCCTAACTGGGCCAAAATGTCCCGGCCAATAAGGCATTGTACTGTCGGTGGCAAAGTGACCAACCGAAAAAACCGTGGTAACCCATTGTCCATCCACTCTCACTTGCAAAGGTGGCGTTTTACTGGCCAAGGTGAGGCCCCCTACTCCAGTCAAGGTGTCTGCAGAAGGGTAGAGTGGCCACTGATGAGGCCAATTCTCCGGGCTAATTACACTGGAATCAGCCCCAGTGTCCAGCAGTCCCATAAGGACAATAGTCCGTCCCTGAAACTAACTCCACCTTTTTCCGAGGTCGCTCCCCCAAGTTCATAGTTAGCAAAGTGATTCCCATAGATCCAAACCCTGCGTCTGCTCGTGACCTCCTTTCACGTGGAGAAATGCCAGCAGTAAGTTGTGGCAGTGGTACCAATTGAGCAATACGTTGGCCCTTTGTAATAATCCAAACCCTGCGTCTGCTCGTGACCGCCTTTCACGTGGAGGAATGCCAGCAGTAAGTTGTGGAAGTGGTACCAGTTGAGCAATACGTTGGCCCTTTGTAATAGTAACCGGGGGAAAAGGAGTATATACCATCACCAGGATCTCCCCTGTATAATCAGCATCGATAACCCCTGGCAGCACAAATAATCCCATCATTGTGACAGACGATCGTCCCAGCAACAAGGCACCAATAGATTTGTTTTGGATTTGTAATGGTCCATGAACTCCTGTAGGTATCTTGTGCGGCTGGGTGGTTAAAATAGAAACGTCTACTGCTGCTGCCAGGTCGAGGCCGAGGCTCCCTGCTGTAGCTGGCTGGAGACTGCAGGGAGTGCTGACGTCATGGCGGCAATTTGTGTCTGGGCGCGGCCACACCTCGCGCTCCTTGATCCGTTTCCCGAGTTACTGGAGCGACGGCAGGCATTTGTATTATGATTATCCGA
>NW_024497068.1:0-220 GCF_017590055.1 Onychostruthus taczanowskii
CGCAGGGCTGGTGGCACGGGCGGTGGCCCTGAGCGCTGTCCCCAGGGCCTACGTGTCCCTGTTCATGCGTCACCTGTGCGAGCCGGGCGCCGACGGCTCCGAGACCTTCGCGGACGGCGTCCCCCGCGAGGGGCTGTCCCGGCAGCAGGTGCTGACCCGCATCGGCGTCATGTCCCTCGTCAAGAAAAAGGTACCTGGGGACACCTGGGGACAGGCTGAA
>NW_024497069.1:0-220 GCF_017590055.1 Onychostruthus taczanowskii
CCGACACCCCAAAATCATCCTGAGCCCCCAAAATCATCCTGGGCCCCCCCAAATTATCCTGAGACCCCTAAATTATCCTGAGCCACCAGCCAAAATCATTCTGAACCCCCAAAATCATCCTGAGCCACCCACCAAAATCATCCTGACACCCCAAAATCATCCTGAGCCCCCCAAATCATCCTGAGGCCCCCTAAATCATCCTGAGCCACCCCCCAAAATC
>NW_024497070.1:0-220 GCF_017590055.1 Onychostruthus taczanowskii
CCCCGGGGTGCCGCACACCTTGGGGAGGGGTCGCTGGCTGGAAGTGGGGGGGGAGACCCTGCGGTTTCCATGGCCACGGGGCTGCGTTTTCCCGGGAAAACCGATAAAAACGGGTGGGTGCGACCCCGCGGAGCCCCCCCGGACCCCCCCCGTTAAGGCTCCGGTGTCCCCCCAGGGCGCCGGGAGTTGAGCTGCGGGGTCCCCGCGCCGCTGCCCCCCC
>NW_024497071.1:0-220 GCF_017590055.1 Onychostruthus taczanowskii
ATATAATACATAATATATTTAAATATATAATATTTGTATATAATATATTTATATTATATAAAATATGTATTTATTTATAATATAAATATATTTAAATAAAATTATATATTTTTTAATATTTTTCATATTTATATTTTTTTATATTTGAGGGTGCTTGGAACTGTCCTGTCCCAGCCTCACTCAGCTGTGTGTGGTCTTCTCTTTTTGGCTGGATTTGGAG
>NW_024497072.1:0-220 GCF_017590055.1 Onychostruthus taczanowskii
ATAATAATGCCCAGAGACTTCTCTGTGAGAAAGCCTTCCTCCAATGGGAGACAAGTTACTCACACACAGCTTAACTCTGTCTACACTAGAAAGAAAAGGACCTTACGAAAGGTTTGGAAATCCAGGAGAGGAGAGTTTTCAGCCAGTGTGGTGCCTTTGCCAGCCAGAAGAACAGCTTCGTGCCGCCTTTCTCCATCTCCCCTTTGCTGAAAGGGAGAGG
>NW_024497073.1:0-220 GCF_017590055.1 Onychostruthus taczanowskii
CTGTCCCCCTGCTGTCCCCATCCGTTCCCCTCCTGTCCATCCCTGTCCCTCCCCTCTCCCCTCCCTGTCCCCATCCTGTCCCCATCCCTCTCCCTCCCCTGTCCCCACCCCTCTCCCTATCCCTGTCCCCATCCTGTCCCTCACCTGTCCCCATCCCTGTCCCCTGTCCCATCCCTGTCCGTCCCCTCTCCCCTCCCTGTCCCCCTCCTGTCCCCATCCT
>NW_024497074.1:0-220 GCF_017590055.1 Onychostruthus taczanowskii
GATTTAATGAAAGGAATTGTTTTATTTAAAACCAATGACAAATAATTTTTTGATTGCTAAAAATGTATTCAATTTTTCACATAAATATCAAAGGTAATAGAAATATACAGTAATACTAATATAAATTTAAAAACTATAATTATAATTTTATAAATTAATCAATCTTATTTATTTTAAAAATGCATACTTTTTTATGTTTTGGGATGTCAGTCCCAGGTGG
>NW_024497075.1:0-220 GCF_017590055.1 Onychostruthus taczanowskii
TGCAGAACTCTTCTGTCACTTCCACTCCAGGTGTTAAATGTCCCTGGAAGCCTTGGAAGGGCTCGATCCCCTTTTTATCCCCCCTGGGCAGGGCATGGGAAAGAGAGAATTCAGCAACAAGCTCTGGGTTTTGTTCTTGATTTAGAAAACCTTGTGTCACTCTCTTTGACTCATAAAATCATGGAATAACAGAAAGATTTGGGTGGGGAGGGACCCCAAA
>NW_024497076.1:0-220 GCF_017590055.1 Onychostruthus taczanowskii
GTCCAGCCCGAAGAGGTTGGGGTCGTCAAAGAGGTCCATGATGGGGTCGGCCATGGCGGGGAGGGGGCGCGACCCCCCGGGCTGGGGGGGCTGGGGGGTGAGGGCGTGGAGATTTGGGGGGCTTGGGCCCAAAAAAACCCAAAAAAACAGGAATTTGGGAGGGGTTTGGGGGTGAGAATGTGAAAATTTGGGGGGTTTGAGCCAAAAAAATGGGAATTTG
>NW_024497077.1:0-220 GCF_017590055.1 Onychostruthus taczanowskii
GGGGGTTGGGCTGCTTTTGGGGGGATCTGGGGGGTTTTGGGCCCCCCAAATCCGGGTCCAGCAGTTCTGGGGTTAAATGTTGGAGTTTTTGTTAAATAAAGCCGAGTTCTGTTTTGTGACAGCGCCTCTTGGGCTTTTCCGTGCGTGGCGTCACGGGGATGGGTGCGGGGAAAGGGATTCGCCGTGACGTCACGCGGGTGACGTCACACCACAAAAAAAA